>NW_028135513.1:0-196244 GCF_964662115.1 Mustela nivalis
GTTCTAAGATTTGTCCCCCCACCCCCATTTTAATATCTCTTAAGTTGGCACTCACCTTGCACTTGATGACATATCCTACTTTAACTGACAGCATTTCTCTTTCTTAGTCGAACATAAACTATAGTGCATCTTACACTTGATGAAAGCTAGGATGCAATGAAATAATCTATTATGGTTACGATTCTGATATTTGAAATCCTCCGGTAGCTCCCTGTGCCCCCACAGTGTAGTACCTCACCTCCTCGCCATAGTATACAAACCTTCTCACCCCCAGTGTTAACCCCGGGGCTCAGCCTCCATCCCCAGGTGATGCTGCCAGATCAGCTGTCGGTTGTCATGAACTTGCTGTAGTTTCCCGAATGCACTGTGCTGCCTCCTGGCACTCTGAAACTTGACACACTCATCCTCATTCTTCGCTTTGCCCTTGTCTATCACCTCCCTTGAAAATCTGTTCCTAAGTGGCTTTTCCCAGCTCCCACCTACCCTTGGCAGTCTATTATCTCCCTGTGGTAAAGCCTGTCACACTGCACCATGGACATGCCCGTTGTCCCCCTGAGAAGAGAAAGGGGACAATGAGGGCCCCCAGCATTTGCAGCTCTAGTGCAGAGCCCCATGCCTGGCTTGCAGGAAATGCCAGATCATGAAGACAAACGGAGATCATCCTCTGGCTAAAACCAGCTCTTCTTTGCCTACCGCAGGATCTGGATCAATAAAGAGCAGCCAGTTATTATTGCTGTTTTTCTAGGGATTTTTACCCCATATATTTCCCAGGTCTCTACTCTTTTTGTAGCACTTTAATTCAGGCTTCAACCACTTCCTAGTCAGATCAGGTGAAATCATTTTCCTTCCCATACCCTCGATGTATTTCACATCTAGTAATTCTTTTTTAAAGATCTTATTTACCCATTTGACAGACAGATCACAAGTAAATAGAGAGGGAGGCAGAGAGAGAGGAGGGAAGCAGGCTCCCCGCTGAGTAGAGATCCCAATGTGGGGCTCTATCCCAGGATCCTGAAATCATGACTTGAGCCGAAGGCAGAGGCATAAACCACTGAGCCACCCAGGAGCCCCCATATCTGGTAATTTTTAACCAACGTGGATTTGCTGCATCAAATAGTTCCTTCTTCTTCAAATATAAATATATAAATAAAGTGATCAAGTCACTCGCATGTCTTAGGAGAATGTCATACCTTTAGTAGCCAACTTGAAATCTTGGCCATTGGTTTTGATTTTTGTTTTGGTTAGATTTGGTTCGGTTTTTGTCATTTTAAAGATCCCTCCAGCCCTTGGCTCTGTCTGACCTGATTGCTTTCAGCTCTTTCTGCAACAAAATTGTCCCGTCAGCGAAAACTCTCATTGTTTACAGTGGCGCCCCCTTCTGAACACTTGGTTAATAAAAAGCTTTTTGTTTGTTTGTTTGTTTTTCGGCTATGGTAAATGTGGAACAACAATGAGGTATTTCAAAGAGGTGAACCTCAGATAAATTTCTCTAAGGGTGGGTTGAGGGTTACTCAAAAAGGAACTTGACAAGGCTTTTAAAGATATCGACAATCATTATAACATAACGTGACTGATTGTTACTGCGCTCTTAACTGGGCAAACACTTGTTGGCTTCCAAGAAAAACTAACATAGTTGAAATGGTTCTAGTGGACTTCTAGCACAGGGTATGATGGGGTAGGTATTCTAGCCACTGGCTGTGCAAGGCATGAGGCCTGTTAGTGATTCTATTTTTTCCTCTGCAGAATGGGTCTTTCTACATTCCAGGTTCTTTCTACCCCAATAAATAATGCGGCGATTCTCTCAGTGAGTTGTACTTTTGGTTTAAACAGCCAACTGTCTCTTAAAAAGGTCTTTTGTTTAAATTCCTTTAAAAAAAAGTCCTTTCAAAAATAATTTTTTATTTTTTATTTTTAAATCTCATATGTTTACTCTGATCATGGAACTTTGTCATTTTGACCATCTCTGCTGATTAAAATATTCTTTTTTTTTTTAAAGATTTTCTGTATTTATTTGACAGAGAGAGAAATCACAAGTAGGCGGAGAGTCAGGCAGAGAGAGATAGAAAAGCAGGCTCCTGCTGAGCAAAGAGCCCGATGCAGGGCTCAATCCCAGGACACTGAGATTATGGCCCGAGCCGAAGGCAGAGGCTTAATCCATTGAGCCACCCAGGCGCCCCTGATTAAAATATTCTTCATCATTAGCACCTACTGCTCTCCTCTCTTGGTGGTCTCTCCGGAAGGGGTCTCCTCTAGCTCTTCTAGCAGGAGATGGGCAGTTCCCAAATACCCCTGTTGCCAGACTAACCTTACCTATCCTGCACGGTCAGGTAGGCCTGGCCCTTTATCTGTTGTTCTCCTCTGAGGGGTTAGGATTTCATAGATACCGTGCTTTGCTTTTGTCAGGATTTACCCTGGATTATCAAAACCCTTTTCTTCTGCCAGTGAAGCCTAAGAAACTGTCCTAATGAGAAACCAGGAATTCAAACAGATCATATTTATCCTGAATGTTCTGCCCAAAATGAAAAATTCATTTCTGAGGTGCCTCAAGTTCTCTGAGAAGGGAAGTTTCACCAACTCTGTCATGTAGGGGCATCAATTCCGATTCTGTGTCAATTTTACTACTTTCCCAGCTAGTAATTCTCTACCTCAGAAAGCCCACTCTCAACCGTTTTCTCTTTCAAAGGCAGTTGCTCTTAGAGTCTGCACATGGCACTTGGGGCCTGCTGGTCGTTGGCTACTGCCCTCTGTACCTTGGGTCTAACAGCTGCAAGGCTTCAAGATGAGCACGTCTCTTGTTCTAGGACTTAATATAGTTTGGGGCACATGGTAAGCAATAATCACTTCTTTAGTTGATCCAAGTGTTGGATCATTCTTAATTATTCTACTACCACAATTTACTTGTTCTAAGATTTGTCCCCCCACCCCCATTTTAATATCTCTTAAGTTGGCACTCACCTTGCACTTGATGACATATCCTACTTTAACTGACAGCATTTCTCTTTCTTAGTCGAACATAAACTATAGTGCATCTTACACTTGATGAAAGCTAGGATGCAATGAAATACTCTATTATGGTTACGATTCTGATATTTGAAATCCTCCGGTAGCTCCCTGTGCCCCCACAGTGTAGTACCTCACCTCCTCGCCATAGTATACAAACCTTCTCACCCCCAGTGTTAACCCCGGGGCTCAGCCTCCATCCCCAGGTGATGCTGCCAGATCAGCTGTCGGTTGTCATGAACTTGCTGTAGTTTCCCGAATGCACTGTGCTGCCTCCTGGCACTCTGAAACTTGACACACTCATCCTCATTCTTCGCTTTGCCCTTGTCTATCACCTCCCTTGAAAATCTGTTCCTAAGTGGCTTTTCCCAGCTCCCACCTACCCTTGGCAGTCTATTATCTCCCTGTGGTAAAGCCTGTCACACTGCATCATGGACATGCCCGTTGTCCCCCTGAGAAGAGAAAAGGGACAATGAGGGACCCAGCATTTGCAGCTCTAGTGCAGAGCCCCATGCCTGGCTTGCAGGAAATGCCAGATCATGAAGACAAACGGAGATCATCCTCTGGCTAAAACCAGCTCTTCTTTGCCTATCGCAGGATCTGGTCAATAAAGAGCAGCCAGTTATTATTGCTGTTTTTCTAGGGATTTTTACCCCATATATTTCCCAGGTCTCTACTCTTTTTGTAGCACTTTAATTCAGGCTTCAACCACTTCCTAGTCAGATCAGGTGAAATCATTTTCCTTCCCATACCCTCGATGTATTTCACATCTAGTTATTCTTTATTTAAAGATCTTATTTACCCATTTGACAGACAGATCACAAGTAGGTAGAGAGGGAGGCAGAGAGAGAGGGGGGAAGCAGGCTCCCCGCTGAGCAGAGAGCCCGATGTGGGGCTCCATCCCAGGACCCTGAAATCATGACCTGAGCCGAAGGCAGAGGCCTAAACCACTGAGCCACCCAGGAACCCCCATATATGGTAATTTTTAACCAACGTGGATTTGCTGCATCAAATAGTTCCTTCTTCTTCAAATATAAATATATAAATAAAGTGATCAAGTCACTCGCATGTCTTAGGAGAATGTCATACCTTTAGTAGCAAACTTGAAATCTTGGCCATTGGTTTTGATTTTTGTTTTGGTTAGATTAGGTTCGGTTTTTGTCATTTAAAAAACCCCTCCAGCCCTTGGCTCTGTCTGACCTGATTGCTTTCAGCTGTTTCTGCAACAATATTTTCCTGGCAGCGAAAACTCTCATTGTTTACAGTGGCGCCCCCTTCTGAACACTTGGTTAATAAAAAGCTTTTTTTTTTTTTTCGGCTATGGTAAATGTGGAAAAACAATGAGGTATTTCAAAGAGGTGAACCACAGATAAATTTCTCTAAGGGTGGGGTGAGGGTTACTCAAAAAGGAACTTGACAAGGCTTTTAAAGATATCGACAATCATTATAACATAACGTGACTGATTGTTACCGCGCTCTTAACTGGGCAAACACTTGTTGGCTTCCAAGAAAGACTAACATAGTTGAGATGGTTCTAGCGGCCTTCTAGCACAGGGTCTCATGAGGCAGGGATTCTAGCCACTGGCTGTGCAAGGCATGAGGCCTGTTAGTGATTCTATTTTTTCCTCTGCAGAATAGGTCTTTCTACATTCCAGGTCCTTTCTACCCCAATAAATAATGTGGCGATTCTCTCAGTGAGTTGTACTATTGGTTTAAACAGCCAACTGTGTCTTTAAAAGGACTTTTGTTTAAATTCCTTTAAAAAAAAAAGTCCTTTCAAAAAAATCTTTTTTCTTTATTTTTTATTTTTTATCCCATATGTTTACTCTGATCGTGGAACTTTGTCATTTTGACCTTCTCTGCTGATTAAAATATTCTTCATCATCAGCACCTACTGCTCTCCTCTCCTGGTGGTCTCTCCGGAAGGGGTCTTCTCTAGCTCTTCTAGCAGGAGATGGGCAGTTCCCAAATACCCCTGTTGCCAGACCAGCCTTACCTATCCTGCAGGGTCAGGTCGGCCTGGCCCTTTTTCTGTTGTTCTCCTCTGAGTGGTTAGATTTTCATAGAACCCGTGCTTTGCTTTTGTCAGGATTTACCTGGATTATCAAAACCCTTTTCTTGTGCCAGTGAAGCCTAAGAAACAGTCCTAATGAGAGAACCAGGAACTCAAACAGATCATATTTATCCTGAATGTTCTGTCCAAAATGAAAAATTCATTTCTGAGGTGCCTCAAGATCTCTGAGAAGGGAAGTTTCACCAACTCTGTCATGTAGGGGCATCAATTCCGATTCTGTGTCAATTTTACTACTTTCCCAGCTAGTAATTCTCTACCTCAGAAAGCCCACTGTCAACCGTTTTCTCTTTCAAAGGCAGTTGCTCTTAGAGTCTTCACATGGCACTTGGAGCCTGCTGGTCGTTGGCTACTGCCCTCTGTACCTTGGGTCTAACAGCTAAAGGGCATCAAGATGAGCACGTCTCTTGTTCTAGGACTTAATATAGTTTGGGGCACATGGTAAGCAATAATCACTTCTTTAGTTGATCCAAGTGTTGGATCTTTCTTAATTATTCTACTACCACAATTTACTTGTTCTAAGATTTGTCCCCCCCCCCATTTTAATATCTCTTAAGGTGGCACTCACCTTGCACTTGATGACATATCCTACTTTAACTGACAGCATTTCTCTTTCTTAGTCGAACATAAACTATAGTGCATCTTACACTTGATGAAAGCTAGGATGCAATGAAATACTCTATTATGGTTACGATTCTGATATTTGAAATCCTCCGGTAGCTCCCTGTGCCCCCACAGTGTAGTACCTCACCTCCTCGCCATAGTATACAAACCTTTTCACCCCCAGTGTTAACCCCAGGGCTCAGCCTCCATCCCCAGGTGATGCTGCCAGATCAGCTGTCGGGTGTCATGAACTTGCTGTAGTTTCCCGAATGCACTGTGCTGCCTCCTGGCACTCTGAAACTTGACACACTCATCCTCATTCTTCGCTTTGCCCTTGTCTATCACCTCCCTTGAAAATCTGTTCCTAAGTGGCTTTTCCCAGCTCCCACCTACCCTTGGCAGTCTATTATCTCCCTGTGGTAAAGCCTGTCACACTGCACCATGGACATGCCCGTTGTCCCCCTGAGAAGAGAAAAGGGACAATGAGGGCCACCAGCATTTGCAGCTCTAGTGCAGAGCCCCATGCCTGGCTTGCAGGAAATGCCAGATCATGAAGACAAACGGAGATCATCCTCTGGCTAAAACCAGCTCTTCTTTGCCTACCGCAGGATCTGGATCAATAAAGAGCAGCCAGTTATTATTGCTGTTTTTCTAGGGATTTTTACCCCATATATTTCCCAGGTCTCTACTCTTTTTGTGGCACTTTAATTCAGGCTTCAACCACTTCCTAGTCCGATCAGGTGAAATCATTTTCCTTCCCATACCCTCGATGTATTTCACATCTAGTAATTCTTTATTTAAAGATCTTATTTACCCATTTGACAGACAGATCACAAGTAGGTAGAGAGGGAGGCAGAGAGAGAGGGGGGAAGCAGGCTCCCCGCTGAGCAGAGAGCCCGATGTGGGGCTCCCTTCCAGGACCCTGAAATCATGACTGAGCCGAAGGCAGAGGCCTAAACCACTGAGCCACCCAGGAGCCCCCATATCTGGTAATTTTTAACCAACGTGGATTTGCTGCATCAAATAGTTCCTTCTTCTTCAAATATAAATATATAAATAAAGTGATCAAGTCACTCGCATGTCTTAGGAGAATGTCATACCTTTAGTAGCCAACTTGAAATCTTGGCCATTGGTTTTGATTTTTGTTTTGGTTAGATTAGGTTCGGTTTTTGTCATTTTAAAAATCCCTCCAGCCCTTGGCTCTGTCTGACCTGATTGCTTTCAGCTGTTTCTGCAACAACATTGTCCTGGCAGCGAAAACTCTCATTGTTTACAGTGGCGCCCCCTTCTGAACACTTTGTTAATAAAAAGCTTTTTTGTTTGTTTGTTTGTTTTTCGGCTATGGTAAATGTGGAACAACAATGAGGTACTTCAAAGAGGTGAACCACAGATAAATTTCTCTAAGGGTGGGGTGAGGGTTACTCAAAAAGGAACTTGACAAGGCTTTTAAAGATATCGACAATCATTATAACATAACTTGACTGATTGTTACCGCGCTCTTAACTGGGCAAACACTTGTTGGCTTCCAAGAAAAACTAACATAGTTGAAATGGTTCTAGTGGCCTTCTAGCACAGGGTATGATGGGGTAGGTATTCTAGCCACTGGCTGTGCAAGGCATGAGGCCTGTTAGTGATTCTATTTTTTCCTCTGCAGAATGGGTCTTTCTACATTCCAGGTCCTTTCTACCCCAATAAATAATGCGGCGATTCTCTCAGTGAGTTGTACTTTGGGTTTAAACAGCCAACTGTCTCTTAAAAAGGTCTTTTGTTTAAATTCCTTTAAAGAAAAGTCCTTTCAAAAAAATTTTTTTATTTTTTATTTTTAAATCCCATATGTTTACTCTGATCATGGAACTTTGTCATTTTGACCATCTCTGCTGATTAAAATATTCTTTTTTTTTTAAAAAGATTTTCTGTATTTATTTGACAGAGAGAGAAATCACAAGTAGGCGGAGAGTCAGGCAGAGAGAGATAGAAAAGCAGGCTCCTGCTGAGCAAAGAGCCCGATGCGGGGCTCAATCCCAGGACACTGAGATCATGGCCCGAGCCGAAGGCAGAGGCTTAATCCACTGAGCCACCCAGGCGCCCCTGATTAAAATATTCTTCATCATTAGCACCTACGGCTCTCCTCTCTTGGTGGTCTCTCCGGAAGGGGTCTTCTCTAGCTCTTCTAGCAGGAGATGGGCAGTTCCCAAATACCCCTGTTGCCAGACTAACCTTTCCTATCCTGCAGGGTCAGGTAGGCCTGGCCCTTTATCTGTTGTTCTCCTCTGAGGGGTTAGTTTTTCATAGATACCGTGCTTTGCTTTTGTCAGGATTTACCCTGGATTATCAAAACCCTTTTCTTCTGCCAGTGAAGCCTAAGAAACTGTCCTAATGAGAAACCAGGAATTCAAACAGATCATATTTATCCTGAATGTTCTGTCCAAAATGAAAAATTCATTTCTGAGGTGCCTCAAGATCTCTGAGAAGGGAAGTTTCACCAACTCTGTCATGTAGGGGCATCAATTCCGATTCTGTGTCAATTTTACTACTTTCCCAGCTAGTAATTCTCTACCTCAGAAAGCCCACTGTCAACCGTTTTCTCTTTCAAAGGCAGTTGCTCTTAGAGTCTTCACATGGCACTTGGAGCCTGCTGGTCGTTGGCTACTGCCCTCTGTACCTTGGGTCTAACAGCTGCAAGGCTTCAAGATGAGCACGTCTCTTGTTCTAGGACTTAATATAGTTTGGGGCACATGCTAAGCAATAATCACTTCTTTAGTTGATCCAAGTGTTGGATCTTTCTTAATTATTCTACTACCACAATTTACTTGTTCTAAGATTTGTCCCCCCCCCCCATTTTAATATCTCTTAAGGTGGCACTCACCTTGCACTTGATGACATATCCTACTTTAACTGACAGCATTTCTCTTTCTTAGTCGAACATAAACTATAGTGCATCTTACACTTGATGAAAGCTAGGATGCAATGAAATACTCTATTATGGTTACGATTCTGATATTTGAAATCCTCCGGTAGCTCCCTGTGCCCCCACAGTGTAGTACCTCACCTCCTCGCCATAGTATACAAACCTTCTCACCCCCAGTGTTAACCCCGGGGCTCAGCCTCCATCCACAGGTGACGCTGCCAGATCAGCTGTCGGTTGTCATGAACTTGCTGTAGTTTCCCGAATGCACTGTGCTGCCTCCTGGCACTCTGAAACTTGACACACTCATCCTCATTCTTCGCTTTGCCCTTGTCTATCACCTCCCTTGAAAATCTGTTCCTAAGTGGCTTTTCCCAGCTCCCACCTACCCTTGGCAGTCTATTATCTCCCTGTGGTAAAGCCTGTCACACTGCACCATGGACATGCCCGTTGTCCCCCTGAGAAGAGAAAAGGGACAATGAGGGCCCCCAGCATTTGCAGCTCTAGTGCAGAGCCCCATGCCTGGCTTGCAGGAAATGCCAGATCATGAAGACAAACGGAGATCATCCTCTGGCTAAAACCAGCTCTTCTTTGCCTACCGCAGGATCTGGATCAATAAAGAGCAGCCAGTTATTATTGCTGTTTTTCTAGGGATTTTTACCCCATATATTTCCCAGGTCTCTACTCTTTTTGTGGCACTTTAATTCAGGCTTCAACCACTTCCTAGTCCGATCAGGTGAAATCATTTTCCTTCCCATACCCTCAATGTATTTCACATCTAGTAATTCTTTATTTAAAGATCTTATTTACCCATTTGACAGACAGATCACAAGTAGGTAGAGAGGGAGGCAGAGAGAGAGGGGGGAAGCAGGCTCCCCGCTGAGCAGAGAGCCCGATGTGGGGCTCCATTCCAGGACCCTGAAATCATGACCTGAGCCGAAGGCAGAGGCCTAAACCACTGAGCCACCCAGGAGCCCCCATATCTGGTAATTTTTAACCAACGTGGATTTGCTGCATCAAATAGTTCCTTCTTCTTCAAATATAAATATATAAATAAAGTGATCAAGTCACTCGCATGTCTTAGGAGAATGTCATACCTTTAGTAGCCAACTTGAAATCTTGGCCATTGGTTTTGATTTTTGTTTTGGTTAGATTTGGTTCGGTTTTTGTCATTTTAAAGATCCCTCCAGCCCTTGGCTCTGTCTGACCTGATTGCTTTCAGCTGTTTCTGCAACAAAATTGTCCCGGCAGCGAAAACTCTCATTGTTTACAGTGGCGCCCCCTTCTGAACACTTTGTTAATAAAAAGCTTTTTTGTTTGTTTGTTTGTTTTTCGGCTATGGTAAATGTGGAACAACAATGAGGTACTTCAAAGAGGTGAACCACAGATAAATTTCTCTAAGGGTGGGGTGAGGGTTACTCAAAAAGGAACTTGACAAGGCTTTTAAAGATATCGACAATCATTATAACATAACTTGACTGATTGTTACCGCGCTCTTAACTGGGCAAACACTTGTTGGCTTCCAAGAAAAACTAACATAGTTGAAATGGTTCTAGTGGCCTTCTAGCACAGGGTATGATGGGGTAGGTATTCTAGCCACTGGCTGTGCAAGGCATGAGGCCTGTTAGTGATTCTATTTTTTCCTCTGCAGAATGGGTCTTTCTACATTCCAGGTCCTTTCTACCCCAATAAATAATGCGGCGATTCTCTCAGTGAGTTGTACTTTGGGTTTAAACAGCCAACTGTCTCTTAAAAAGGTCTTTTGTTTAAATTCCTTTAAAGAAAAGTCCTTTCAAAAAAATTTTTTTATTTTTTATTTTTAAATCCCATATGTTTACTCTGATCATGGAACTTTGTCATTTTGACCATCTCTGCTGATTAAAATATTCTTTTTTTTTTAAAAAGATTTTCTGTATTTATTTGACAGAGAGAGAAATCACAAGTAGGCGGAGAGTCAGGCAGAGAGAGATAGAAAAGCAGGCTCCTGCTGAGCAAAGAGCCCGATGCGGGGCTCAATCCCAGGACACTGAGATCATGGCCCGAGCCGAAGGCAGAGGCTTAATCCACTGAGCCACCCAGGCGCCCCTGATTAAAATATTCTTCATCATTAGCACCTACGGCTCTCCTCTCTTGGTGGTCTCTCCGGAAGGGGTCTTCTCTAGCTCTTCTAGCAGGAGATGGGCAGTTCCCAAATACCCCTGTTGCCAGACTAACCTTTCCTATCCTGCAGGGTCAGGTAGGCCTGGCCCTTTATCTGTTGTTCTCCTCTGAGGGGTTAGTTTTTCATAGATACCGTGCTTTGCTTTTGTCAGGATTTACCCTGGATTATCAAAACCCTTTTCTTCTGCCAGTGAAGCCTAAGAAACTGTCCTAATGAGAAACCAGGAATTCAAACAGATCATATTTATCCTGAATGTTCTGTCCAAAATGAAAAATTCATTTCTGAGGTGCCTCAAGATCTCTGAGAAGGGAAGTTTCACCAACTCTGTCATGTAGGGGCATCAATTCCGATTCTGTGTCAATTTTACTACTTTCCCAGCTAGTAATTCTCTACCTCAGAAAGCCCACTGTCAACCGTTTTCTCTTTCAAAGGCAGTTGCTCTTAGAGTCTTCACATGGCACTTGGAGCCTGCTGGTCGTTGGCTACTGCCCTCTGTACCTTGGGTCTAACAGCTGCAAGGCTTCAAGATGAGCACGTCTCTTGTTCTAGGACTTAATATAGTTTGGGGCACATGCTAAGCAATAATCACTTCTTTAGTTGATCCAAGTGTTGGATCTTTCTTAATTATTCTACTACCACAATTTACTTGTTCTAAGATTTGTCCCCCCCCCCCCATTTTAATATCTCTTAAGGTGGCACTCACCTTGCACTTGATGACATATCCTACTTTAACTGACAGCATTTCTCTTTCTTAGTCGAACATAAACTATAGTGCATCTTACACTTGATGAAAGCTAGGATGCAATGAAATACTCTATTATGGTTACGATTCTGATATTTGAAATCCTCCGGTAGCTCCCTGTGCCCCCACAGTGTAGTACCTCACCTCCTCGCCATAGTATACAAACCTTCTCACCCCCAGTGTTAACCCCGGGGCTCAGCCTCCATCCACAGGTGACGCTGCCAGATCAGCTGTCGGTTGTCATGAACTTGCTGTAGTTTCCCGAATGCACTGTGCTGCCTCCTGGCACTCTGAAACTTGACACACTCATCCTCATTCTTCGCTTTGCCCTTGTCTATCACCTCCCTTGAAAATCTGTTCCTAAGTGGCTTTTCCCAGCTCCCACCTACCCTTGGCAGTCTATTATCTCCCTGTGGTAAAGCCTGTCACACTGCACCATGGACATGCCCGTTGTCCCCCTGAGAAGAGAAAAGGGACAATGAGGGCCCCCAGCATTTGCAGCTCTAGTGCAGAGCCCCATGCCTGGCTTGCAGGAAATGCCAGATCATGAAGACAAACGGAGATCATCCTCTGGCTAAAACCAGCTCTTCTTTGCCTACCGCAGGATCTGGATCAATAAAGAGCAGCCAGTTATTATTGCTGTTTTTCTAGGGATTTTTACCCCATATATTTCCCAGGTCTCTACTCTTTTTGTGGCACTTTAATTCAGGCTTCAACCACTTCCTAGTCCGATCAGGTGAAATCATTTTCCTTCCCATACCCTCAATGTATTTCACATCTAGTAATTCTTTATTTAAAGATCTTATTTACCCATTTGACAGACAGATCACAAGTAGGTAGAGAGGGAGGCAGAGAGAGAGGGGGGAAGCAGGCTCCCCGCTGAGCAGAGAGCCCGATGTGGGGCTCCATTCCAGGACCCTGAAATCATGACCTGAGCCGAAGGCAGAGGCCTAAACCACTGAGCCACCCAGGAGCCCCCATATCTGGTAATTTTTAACCAACGTGGATTTGCTGCATCAAATAGTTCCTTCTTCTTCAAATATAAATATATAAATAAAGTGATCAAGTCACTCGCATGTCTTAGGAGAATGTCATACCTTTAGTAGCCAACTTGAAATCTTGGCCATTGGTTTTGATTTTTGTTTTGGTTAGATTTGGTTCGGTTTTTGTCATTTTAAAGATCCCTCCAGCCCTTGGCTCTGTCTGACCTGATTGCTTTCAGCTGTTTCTGCAACAAAATTGTCCCGGCAGCGAAAACTCTCATTGTTTACAGTGGCGCCCCCTTCTGAACACTTTGTTAATAAAAAGCTTTTTTGTTTGTTTGTTTGTTTTTCGGCTATGGTAAATGTGGAACAACAATGAGGTACTTCAAAGAGGTGAACCACAGATAAATTTCTCTAAGGGTGGGGTGAGGGTTACTCAAAAAGGAACTTGACAAGGCTTTTAAAGATATCGACAATCATTATAACATAACTTGACTGATTGTTACCGCGCTCTTAACTGGGCAAACACTTGTTGGCTTCCAAGAAAAACTAACATAGTTGAAATGGTTCTAGTGGCCTTCTAGCACAGGGTATGATGGGGTAGGTATTCTAGCCACTGGCTGTGCAAGGCATGAGGCCTGTTAGTGATTCTATTTTTTCCTCTGCAGAATGGGTCTTTCTACATTCCAGGTCCTTTCTACCCCAATAAATAATGCGGCGATTCTCTCAGTGAGTTGTACTTTGGGTTTAAACAGCCAACTGTCTCTTAAAAAGGTCTTTTGTTTAAATTCCTTTAAAGAAAAGTCCTTTCAAAAAAAATTTTTTATTTTTTATTTTTAAATCCCATATGTTTACTCTGATCATGGAACTTTGTCATTTTGACCATCTCTGCTGATTAAAATATTCTTTTTTTTTTTTTTAAAGATTTTCTGTATTTATTTGACAGAGAGAGAAATCACAAGTAGGCGGAGAGTCAGGCAGAGAGAGATAGAAAAGCAGGCTCCTGCTGAGCAAAGAGCCCGATGCGGGGCTCAATCCCAGGACACTGAGATCATGGCCCGAGCCGAAGGCAGAGGCTTAATCCACTGAGCCACCCAGGCGCCCCTGATTAAAATATTCTTCATCATTAGCACCTACGGCTCTCCTCTCTTGGTGGTCTCTCCGGAAGGGGTCTTCTCTAGCTCTTCTAGCAGGAGATGGGCAGTTCCCAAATACCCCTGTTGCCAGACTAACCTTACCTATCCTGCATGGTCAGGTAGGCCTGGCCCTTTATCTGTTGTTCTCCTCTGAGGGGTTAGTTTTTCATAGATACCGTGCTTTGCTTTTGTCAGGATTTACCCTGGATTATCAAAACCCTTTTCTTCTGCCAGTGAAGCCTAAGAAACTGTCCTAATGAGAAACCAGGAATTCAAACAGATCATATTTATCCTGAATGTTCTGTCCAAAATGAAAAATTCATTTCTGAGGTGCCTCAAGATCTCTGAGAAGGGAAGTTTCACCAACTCTGTCATGTAGGGGCATCAATTCCGATTCTGTGTCAATTTTACTACTTTCCCAGCTAGTAATTCTCTACCTCAGAAAGCCCACTGTCAACCGTTTTCTCTTTCAAAGGCAGTTGCTCTTAGAGTCTTCACATGGCACTTGGAGCCTGCTGGTCGTTGGCTACTGCCCTCTGTACCTTGGGTCTAACAGCTGCAAGGCTTCAAGATGAGCACGTCTCTTGTTCTAGGACTTAATATAGTTTGGGGCACATGCTAAGCAATAATCACTTCTTTAGTTGATCCAAGTGTTGGATCTTTCTTAATTATTCTACTACCACAATTTACTTGTTCTAAGATTTGTCCCCCCCCCCCATTTTAATATCTCTTAAGGTGGCACTCACCTTGCACTTGATGACATATCCTACTTTAACTGACAGCATTTCTCTTTCTTAGTCGAACATAAACTATAGTGCATCTTACACTTGATGAAAGCTAGGATGCAATGAAATACTCTATTATGGTTACGATTCTGATATTTGAAATCCTCCGGTAGCTCCCTGTGCCCACACAGTGTAGTACCTCACCTCCTCGCCATAGTATACAAACCTTCTCACCCCCAGTGTTAACCCCGGGGCTCAGCCTCCATCCACAGGTGACGCTGCCAGATCAGCTGTCGGTTGTCATGAACTTGCTGTAGTTTCCCGAATGCACTGTGCTGCCTCCTGGCACTCTGAAACTTGACACACTCATCCTCATTCTTCGCTTTGCCCTTGTCTATCACCTCCCTTGAAAATCTGTTCCTAAGTGGCTTTTCCCAGCTCCCACCTACCCTTGGCAGTCTATTATCTCCCTGTGGTAAAGCCTGTCACACTGCACCATGGACATGCCCGTTGTCCCCCTGAGAAGAGAAAGGGGACAATGAGGGCCCCCAGCATTTGCAGCTCTAGTGCAGAGCCCCATGCCTGGCTTGCAGGAAATGCCAGATCATGAAGACAAACGGAGATCATCCTCTGGCTAAAACCAGCTCTTCTTTGCCTACCGCAGGATCTGGATCAATAAAGAGCAGCCAGTTATTATTGCTGTTTTTCTAGGGATTTTTACCCCATATATTTCCCAGGTCTCTACTCTTTTTGTGGCACTTTAATTCAGGCTTCAACCACTTCCTAGTCCGATCAGGTGAAATCATTTTCCTTCCCATACCCTCGATGTATTTCACATCTAGTAATTCTTTATTTAAAGATCTTATTTACCCATTTGACAGACAGATCACAAGTAGGTAGAGAGGGAGGCAGAGAGAGAGGGGGGAAGCAGGCTCCCCGCTGAGCAGAGAGCCCGATGTGGGGCTCCATTCCAGGACCCTGAAATCATGACCTGAGCCGAAGGCAGAGGCCTAAACCACTGAGCCACCCAGGAGCCCCCATATCTGGTAATTTTTAACCAACGTGGATTTGCTGCATCAAATAGTTCCTTCTTCTTCAAATATAAATATATAAATAAAGTGATCAAGTCACTCGCATGTCTTAGGAGAATGTCATACCTTTAGTAGCCAACTTGAAATCTTGGCCATTGGTTTTGATTTTTGTTTTGGTTAGATTTGGTTCGGTTTTTGTCATTTTAAAGATCCCTCCAGCCCTTGGCTCTGTCTGACCTGATTGCTTTCAGCTGTTTCTGCAACAAAATTGTCCCGGCAGCGAAAACTCTCATTGTTTACAGTGGCGCCCCCTTCTGAACACTTTGTTAATAAAAAGCTTTTTTGTTTGTTTGTTTGTTTTTCGGCTATGGTAAATGTGGAACAACAATGAGGTACTTCAAAGAGGTGAACCACAGATAAATTTCTCTAAGGGTGGGGTGAGGGTTACTCAAAAAGGAACTTGACAAGGCTTTTAAAGATATCGACAATCATTATAACATAACTTGACTGATTGTTACCGCGCTCTTAACTGGGCAAACACTTGTTGGCTTCCAAGAAAAACTAACATAGTTGAAATGGTTCTAGTGGCCTTCTAGCACAGGGTATGATGGGGTAGGTATTCTAGCCACTGGCTGTGCAAGGCATGAGGCCTGTTAGTGATTCTATTTTTTCCTCTGCAGAATGGGTCTTTCTACATTCCAGGTCCTTTCTACCCCAATAAATAATGCGGCGATTCTCTCAGTGAGTTGTACTTTGGGTTTAAACAGCCAACTGTCTCTTAAAAAGGTCTTTTGTTTAAATTCCTTTAAAGAAAAGTCCTTTCAAAAAAATTTTTTTATTTTTTATTTTTAAATCCCATATGTTTACTCTGATCATGGAACTTTGTCATTTTGACCATCTCTGCTGATTAAAATATTCTTTTTTTTTTTTTTAAAGATTTTCTGTATTTATTTGACAGAGAGAGAAATCACAAGTAGGCGGAGAGTCAGGCAGAGAGAGATAGAAAAGCAGGCTCCTGCTGAGCAAAGAGCCCGATGCGGGGCTCAATCCCAGGACACTGAGATCATGGCCCGAGCCGAAGGCAGAGGCTTAATCCACTGAGCCACCCAGGCGCCCCTGATTAAAATATTCTTCATCATTAGCACCTACGGCTCTCCTCTCTTGGTGGTCTCTCCGGAAGGGGTCTTCTCTAGCTCTTCTAGCAGGAGATGGGCAGTTCCCAAATACCCCTGTTGCCAGACTAACCTTACCTATCCTGCATGGTCAGGTAGGCCTGGCCCTTTATCTGTTGTTCTCCTCTGAGGGGTTAGTTTTTCATAGATACCGTGCTTTGCTTTTGTCAGGATTTACCCTGGATTATCAAAACCCTTTTCTTCTGCCAGTGAAGCCTAAGAAACTGTCCTAATGAGAAACCAGGAATTCAAACAGATCATATTTATCCTGAATGTTCTGTCCAAAATGAAAAATTCATTTCTGAGGTGCCTCAAGATCTCTGAGAAGGGAAGTTTCACCAACTCTGTCATGTAGGGGCATCAATTCCGATTCTGTGTCAATTTTACTACTTTCCCAGCTAGTAATTCTCTACCTCAGAAAGCCCACTGTCAACCGTTTTCTCTTTCAAAGGCAGTTGCTCTTAGAGTCTTCACATGGCACTTGGAGCCTGCTGGTCGTTGGCTACTGCCCTCTGTACCTTGGGTCTAACAGCTGCAAGGCTTCAAGATGAGCACGTCTCTTGTTCTAGGACTTAATATAGTTTGGGGCACATGCTAAGCAATAATCACTTCTTTAGTTGATCCAAGTGTTGGATCTTTCTTAATTATTCTACTACCACAATTTACTTGTTCTAAGATTTGTCCCCCCCCCCATTTTAATATCTCTTAAGGTGGCACTCACCTTGCACTTGATGACATATCCTACTTTAACTGACAGCATTTCTCTTTCTTAGTCGAACATAAACTATAGTGCATCTTACACTTGATGAAAGCTAGGATGCAATGAAATACTCTATTATGGTTACGATTCTGATATTTGAAATCCTCCGGTAGCTCCCTGTGCCCACACAGTGTAGTACCTCACCTCCTCGCCATAGTATATAAACGATCTCACCCCCAGTGTTAACCCCGGGGCTCAGCCTCCATCCACAGGTGACGCTGCCAGATCAGCTGTCGGTTGTCATGAACTTGCTGTAGTTTCCCGAATGCACTGTGCTGCCTCCTGGCACTCTGAAACTTGACACACTCATCCTCATTCTTCGCTTTGCCCTTGTCTATCACCTCCCTTGAAAATCTGTTCCTAAGTGGCTTTTCCCAGCTCCCACCTACCCTTGGCAGTCTATTATCTCCCTGTGGTAAAGCCTGTCACACTGCACCATGGACATGCCCGTTGTCCCCCTGAGAAGAGAAAAGGGACAATGAGGGCCCCCAGCATTTGCAGCTCTAGTGCAGAGCCCCATGCCTGGCTTGCAGGAAATGCCAGATCATGAAGACAAACGGAGATCATCCTCTGGCTAAAACCAGCTCTTCTTTGCCTACCGCAGGATCTGGATCAATAAAGAGCAGCCAGTTATTATTGCTGTTTTTCTAGGGATTTTTACCCCATATATTTCCCAGGTCTCTACTCTTTTTGTGGCACTTTAATTCAGGCTTCAACCACTTCCTAGTCCGATCAGGTGAAATCATTTTCCTTCCCATACCCTCGATGTATTTCACATCTAGTAATTCTTTATTTAAAGATCTTATTTACCCATTTGACAGACAGATCACAAGTAGGTAGAGAGGGAGGCAGAGAGAGAGGGGGGAAGCAGGCTCCCCGCTGAGCAGAGAGCCCGATGTGGGGCTCCATTCCAGGACCCTGAAATCATGACCTGAGCCGAAGGCAGAGGCCTAAACCACTGAGCCACCCAGGAGCCCCCATATCTGGTAATTTTTAACCAACGTGGATTTGCTGCATCAAATAGTTCCTTCTTCTTCAAATATAAATATATAAATAAAGTGATCAAGTCACTCGCATGTCTTAGGAGAATGTCATACCTTTAGTAGCCAACTTGAAATCTTGGCCATTGGTTTTGATTTTTGTTTTGGTTAGATTTGGTTCGGTTTTTGTCATTTTAAAGATCCCTCCAGCCCTTGGCTCTGTCTGACCTGATTGCTTTCAGCTGTTTCTGCAACAAAATTGTCCCGGCAGCGAAAACTCTCATTGTTTACAGTGGCGCCCCCTTCTGAACACTTTGTTAATAAAAAGCTTTTTTGTTTGTTTGTTTGTTTTTCGGCTATGGTAAATGTGGAACAACAATGAGGTACTTCAAAGAGGTGAACCACAGATAAATTTCTCTAAGGGTGGGGTGAGGGTTACTCAAAAAGGAACTTGACAAGGCTTTTAAAGATATCGACAATCATTATAACATAACTTGACTGATTGTTACCGCGCTCTTAACTGGGCAAACACTTGTTGGCTTCCAAGAAAAACTAACATAGTTGAAATGGTTCTAGTGGCCTTCTAGCACAGGGTATGATGGGGTAGGTATTCTAGCCACTGGCTGTGCAAGGCATGAGGCCTGTTAGTGATTCTATTTTTTCCTCTGCAGAATGGGTCTTTCTACATTCCAGGTCCTTTCTACCCCAATAAATAATGCGGCGATTCTCTCAGTGAGTTGTACTTTGGGTTTAAACAGCCAACTGTCTCTTAAAAAGGTCTTTTGTTTAAATTCCTTTAAAGAAAAGTCCTTTCAAAAAAATTTTTTTATTTTTTATTTTTAAATCCCATATGTTTACTCTGATCATGGAACTTTGTCATTTTGACCATCTCTGCTGATTAAAATATTCTTTTTTTTTTTTTTTAAGATTTTCTGTATTTATTTGACAGAGAGAGAAATCACAAGTAGGCGGAGAGTCAGGCAGAGAGAGATAGAAAAGCAGGCTCCTGCTGAGCAAAGAGCCCGATGCGGGGCTCAATCCCAGGACACTGAGATCATGGCCCGAGCCGAAGGCAGAGGCTTAATCCACTGAGCCACCCAGGCGCCCCTGATTAAAATATTCTTCATCATTAGCACCTACGGCTCTCCTCTCTTGGTGGTCTCTCCGGAAGGGGTCTTCTCTAGCTCTTCTAGCAGGAGATGGGCAGTTCCCAAATACCCCTGTTGCCAGACTAACCTTACCTATCCTGCATGGTCAGGTAGGCCTGGCCCTTTATCTGTTGTTCTCCTCTGAGGGGTTAGTTTTTCATAGATACCGTGCTTTGCTTTTGTCAGGATTTACCCTGGATTATCAAAACCCTTTTCTTCTGCCAGTGAAGCCTAAGAAACTGTCCTAATGAGAAACCAGGAATTCAAACAGATCATATTTATCCTGAATGTTCTGTCCAAAATGAAAAATTCATTTCTGAGGTGCCTCAAGATCTCTGAGAAGGGAAGTTTCACCAACTCTGTCATGTAGGGGCATCAATTCCGATTCTGTGTCAATTTTACTACTTTCCCAGCTAGTAATTCTCTACCTCAGAAAGCCCACTGTCAACCGTTTTCTCTTTCAAAGGCAGTTGCTCTTAGAGTCTTCACATGGCACTTGGAGCCTGCTGGTCGTTGGCTACTGCCCTCTGTACCTTGGGTCTAACAGCTGCAAGGCTTCAAGATGAGCACGTCTCTTGTTCTAGGACTTAATATAGTTTGGGGCACATGCTAAGCAATAATCACTTCTTTAGTTGATCCAAGTGTTGGATCTTTCTTAATTATTCTACTACCACAATTTACTTGTTCTAAGATTTGTCCCCCCCCCCATTTTAATATCTCTTAAGGTGGCACTCACCTTGCACTTGATGACATATCCTACTTTAACTGACAGCATTTCTCTTTCTTAGTCGAACATAAACTATAGTGCATCTTACACTTGATGAAAGCTAGGATGCAATGAAATACTCTATTATGGTTACGATTCTGATATTTGAAATCCTCCGGTAGCTCCCTGTGCCCACACAGTGTAGTACCTCACCTCCTCGCCATAGTATATAAACGATCTCACCCCCAGTGTTAACCCCGGGGCTCAGCCTCCATCCACAGGTGACGCTGCCAGATCAGCTGTCGGTTGTCATGAACTTGCTGTAGTTTCCCGAATGCACTGTGCTGCCTCCTGGCACTCTGAAACTTGACACACTCATCCTCATTCTTCGCTTTGCCCTTGTCTATCACCTCCCTTGAAAATCTGTTCCTAAGTGGCTTTTCCCAGCTCCCACCTACCCTTGGCAGTCTATTATCTCCCTGTGGTAAAGCCTGTCACACTGCACCATGGACATGCCCGTTGTCCCCCTGAGAAGAGAAAAGGGACAATGAGGGCCCCCAGCATTTGCAGCTCTAGTGCAGAGCCCCATGCCTGGCTTGCAGGAAATGCCAGATCATGAAGACAAACGGAGATCATCCTCTGGCTAAAACCAGCTCTTCTTTGCCTACCGCAGGATCTGGATCAATAAAGAGCAGCCAGTTATTATTGCTGTTTTTCTAGGGATTTTTACCCCATATATTTCCCAGGTCTCTACTCTTTTTGTGGCACTTTAATTCAGGCTTCAACCACTTCCTAGTCCGATCAGGTGAAATCATTTTCCTTCCCATACCCTCGATGTATTTCACATCTAGTAATTCTTTATTTAAAGATCTTATTTACCCATTTGACAGACAGATCACAAGTAGGTAGAGAGGGAGGCAGAGAGAGAGGGGGGAAGCAGGCTCCCCGCTGAGCAGAGAGCCCGATGTGGGGCTCCATTCCAGGACCCTGAAATCATGACCTGAGCCGAAGGCAGAGGCCTAAACCACTGAGCCACCCAGGAGCCCCCATATCTGGTAATTTTTAACCAACGTGGATTTGCTGCATCAAATAGTTCCTTCTTCTTCAAATATAAATATATAAATAAAGTGATCAAGTCACTCGCATGTCTTAGGAGAATGTCATACCTTTAGTAGCCAACTTGAAATCTTGGCCATTGGTTTTGATTTTTGTTTTGGTTAGATTTGGTTCGGTTTTTGTCATTTTAAAGATCCCTCCAGCCCTTGGCTCTGTCTGACCTGATTGCTTTCAGCTGTTTCTGCAACAAAATTGTCCCGGCAGCGAAAACTCTCATTGTTTACAGTGGCGCCCCCTTCTGAACACTTTGTTAATAAAAAGCTTTTTTGTTTGTTTGTTTGTTTTTCGGCTATGGTAAATGTGGAACAACAATGAGGTACTTCAAAGAGGTGAACCACAGATAAATTTCTCTAAGGGTGGGGTGAGGGTTACTCAAAAAGGAACTTGACAAGGCTTTTAAAGATATCGACAATCATTATAACATAACTTGACTGATTGTTACCGCGCTCTTAACTGGGCAAACACTTGTTGGCTTCCAAGAAAAACTAACATAGTTGAAATGGTTCTAGTGGCCTTCTAGCACAGGGTATGATGGGGTAGGTATTCTAGCCACTGGCTGTGCAAGGCATGAGGCCTGTTAGTGATTCTATTTTTTCCTCTGCAGAATGGGTCTTTCTACATTCCAGGTCCTTTCTACCCCAATAAATAATGCGGCGATTCTCTCAGTGAGTTGTACTTTGGGTTTAAACAGCCAACTGTCTCTTAAAAAGGTCTTTTGTTTAAATTCCTTTAAAGAAAAGTCCTTTCAAAAAAATTTTTTTATTTTTTATTTTTAAATCCCATATGTTTACTCTGATCATGGAACTTTGTCATTTTGACCATCTCTGCTGATTAAAATATTCTTTTTTTTTTAAAAGATTTTCTGTATTTATTTGACAGAGAGAGAAATCACAAGTAGGCGGAGAGTCAGGCAGAGAGAGATAGAAAAGCAGGCTCCTGCTGAGCAAAGAGCCCGATGCGGGGCTCAATCCCAGGACACTGAGATCATGGCCCGAGCCGAAGGCAGAGGCTTAATCCACTGAGCCACCCAGGCGCCCCTGATTAAAATATTCTTCATCATTAGCACCTACGGCTCTCCTCTCTTGGTGGTCTCTCCGGAAGGGGTCTTCTCTAGCTCTTCTAGCAGGAGATGGGCAGTTCCCAAATACCCCTGTTGCCAGACTAACCTTTCCTATCCTGCAGGGTCAGGTAGGCCTGGCCCTTTATCTGTTGTTCTCCTCTGAGGGGTTAGTTTTTCTTAGATACCGTGCTTTGCTTTTGTCAGGATTTACCCTGGATTATCAAAACCCCTTTCTTCTGCCAGTGAAGCCTAAGAAACTGTCCTAATGAGAAACCAGGAATTCAAACAGATCATATTTATCCTGAATGTTCTGCCCAAAATGAAAAATTCATTTCTGAGGTGCCTCAAGATCTCTGAGAAGGGAAGTTTCACCAACTCTGTCATGTAGGGGCATCAATTCCGATTCTGTGTCAATTTTACTACTTTCCCAGCTAGTAATTCTCTACCTCAGAAAGCCCACTGTCAACCGTTTTCTCTTTCAAAGGCAGTTGCTCTTAGAGTCTTCACATGGCACTTGGAGCCTGCTGGTCGTTGGCTACTGCCCTCTGTACCTTGGGTCTAACAGCTGCAAGGCTTCAAGATGAGCACATCTCTTGTTCTAGGACTTAATATAGTTTGGGGCACATGCTAAGCAATAATCACTTCTTTAGTTGATCCAAGTGTTGGATCTTTCTTAATTATTCTACTACCACAATTTACTTGTTCTAAGATTTGTCCCCCCCCCATTTTAATATCTCTTAAGGTGGCACTCACCTTGCACTTGATGACATATCCTACTTTAACTGACAGCATTTCTCTTTCTTAGTCGAACATAAACTATAGTGCATCTTACACTTGATGAAAGCTAGGATGCAATGAAATACTCTATTATGGTTACGATTCTGATATTTGAAATCCTCCGGTAGCTCCCTGTGCCCCCACAGTGTAGTACCTCACCTCCTCGCCATAGTATACAAACCTTCTCACCCCCAGTGTTAACCCCGGGGCTCAGCCTCCATCCACAGGTGACGCTGCCAGATCAGCTGTCGGTTGTCATGAACTTGCTGTAGTTTCCCGAATGCACTGTGCTGCCTCCTGGCACTCTGAAACTTGACACACTCATCCTCATTCTTCGCTTTGCCCTTGTCTATCACCTCCCTTGAAAATCTGTTCCTAAGTGGCTTTTCCCAGCTCCCACCTACCCTTGGCAGTCTATTATCTCCCTGTGGTAAAGCCTGTCACACTGCACCATGGACATGCCCGTTGTCCCCCTGAGAAGAGAAAAGGGACAATGAGGGCCCCCAGCATTTGTAGCTCTAGTTCAGAGCCCCATGCCTGGCTTGCAGGAAATGCCAGATCATGAAGACAAACGGAGATCATCCTCTGGCTAAAACCAGCTCTTCTTTGCCTACCGCAGGATCTGGATCAATAAAGAGCAGCCAGTTATTATTGCTGTTTTTCTAGGGATTTTTACCCCATATATTTCCCAGGTCTCTACTCTTTTTGTGGCACTTTAATTCAGGCTTCAACCACTTCCTAGTCCGATCAGGTGAAATCATTTTCCTTCCCATACCCTCGATGTATTTCACATCTAGTAATTCTTTATTTAAAGATCTTATTTACCCATTTGACAGACAGATCACAAGTAGGTAGAGAGGGAGGCAGAGAGAGAGGGGGGAAGCAGGCTCCCCGCTGAGCAGAGAGCCCGATGTGGGGCTCCATTCCAGGACCCTGAAATCATGACCTGAGCCGAAGGCAGAGGCCTAAACCACTGAGCCACCCAGGAGCCCCCATATCTGGTAATTTTTAACCAACGTGGATTTGCTGCATCAAATAGTTCCTTCTTCTTCAAATATAAATATATAAATAAAGTGATCAAGTCACTCGCATGTCTTAGGAGAATGTCATACCTTTAGTAGCCAACTTGAAATCTTGGCCATTGGTTTTGATTTTTGTTTTGGTTAGATTTGGTTCGGTTTTTGTCATTTTAAAGATCCCTCCAGCCCTTGGCTCTGTCTGACCTGATTGCTTTCAGCTGTTTCTGCAACAAAATTGTCCCGGCAGCGAAAACTCTCATTGTTTACAGTGGCGCCCCCTTCTGAACACTTTGTTAATAAAAAGCTTTTTTTTTTGTTTGTTTGTTTTTCGGCTATGGTAAATGTGGAACAACAATGAGGTACTTCAAAGAGGTGAACCACAGATAAATTTCTCTAAGGGTGGGGTGAGGGTTACTCAAAAAGGAACTTGACAAGGCTTTTAAAGATATCGACAATCATTATAACATAACTTGACTGATTGTTACCGCGCTCTTAACTGGGCAAACACTTGTTGGCTTCCAAGAAAAACTAACATAGTTGAAATGGTTCTAGTGGCCTTCTAGCACAGGGTATGATGGGGTAGGTATTCTAGCCACTGGCTGTGCAAGGCATGAGGCCTGTTAGTGATTCTATTTTTTCCTCTGCAGAATGGGTCTTTCTACATTCCAGGTCCTTTCTACCCCAATAAATAATGCGGCGATTCTCTCAGTGAGTTGTACTTTGGGTTTAAACAGCCAACTGTCTCTTAAAAAGGTCTTTTGTTTAAATTCCTTTAAAGAAAAGTCCTTTCAAAAAAATTTTTTTATTTTTTATTTTTAAATTCCATATGTTTACTCTGATCATGGAACTTTGTCATTTTGACCATCTCTGCTGATTAAAATATTCTTTTTTTTTTTTAAAGATTTTCTGTATTTATTTGACAGAGAGAGAAATCACAAGTAGGCGGAGAGTCAGGCAGAGAGAGATAGAAAAGCAGGCTCCTGCTGAGCAAAGAGCCCGATGCGGGGCTCAATCCCAGGACACTGAGATCATGGCCCGAGCCGAAGGCAGAGGCTTAATCCACTGAGCCACCCAGGCGCCCCTGATTAAAATATTCTTCATCATTAGCACCTACGGCTCTCCTCTCTTGGTGGTCTCTCCGGAAGGGGTCTTCTCTAGCTCTTCTAGCAGGAGATGGGCAGTTCCCAAATACCCCTGTTGCCAGACTAACCTTACCTATCCTGCAGGGTCAGGTAGGCCTGGCCCTTTATCTGTTGTTCTCCTCTGAGGGGTTAGTTTTTCATAGATACCGTGCTTTGCTTTTGTCAGGATTTACCCTGGATTATCAAAACCCTTTTCTTCTGCCAGTGAAGCCTAAGAAACTGTCCTAATGAGAAACCAGGAATTCAAACAGATCATATTTATCCTGAATGTTCTGTCCAAAATGAAAAATTCATTTCTGAGGTGCCTCAAGATCTCTGAGAAGGGAAGTTTCACCAACTCTGTCATGTAGGGGCATCAATTCCGATTCTGTGTCAATTTTACTACTTTCCCAGCTAGTAATTCTCTACCTCAGAAAGCCCACTGTCAACCGTTTTCTCTTTCAAAGGCAGTTGCTCTTAGAGTCTTCACATGGCACTTGGAGCCTGCTGGTCGTTGGCTACTGCCCTCTGTACCTTGGGTCTAACAGCTGCAAGGCTTCAAGATGAGCACGTCTCTTGTTCTAGGACTTAATATAGTTTGGGGCACATGGTAAGCAATAATCACTTCTTTAGTTGATCCAAGTGTTGGATCTTTCTTAATTATTCTACTACCACAATTTACTTGTTCTAAGATTTGTCCCCCCCCCATTTTAATATCTCTTAAGGTGGCACTCACCTTGCACTTGATGACATATCCTACTTTAACTGACAGCATTTCTCTTTCTTAGTCGAACATAAACTATAGTGCATCTTACACTTGATGAAAGCTAGGATGCAATGAAATACTCTATTATGGTTACGATTCTGATATTTGAAATCCTCCGGTAGCTCCCTGTGCCCCCACAGTGTAGTACCTCACCTCCTCGCCATAGTATACAAACCTTCTCACCCCCAGTGTTAACCCCGGGGCTCAGCCTCCATCCACAGGTGACGCTGCCAGATCAGCTGTCGGTTGTCATGAACTTGCTGTAGTTTCCCGAATGCACTGTGCTGCCTCCTGGCACTCTGAAACTTGACACACTCATCCTCATTCTTCGCTTTGCCCTTGTCTATCACCTCCCTTGAAAATCTGTTCCTAAGTGGCTTTTCCCAGCTCCCACCTACCCTTGGCAGTCTATTATCTCCCTGTGGTAAAGCCTGTCACACTGCACCATGGACATGCCCGTTGTCCCCCTGAGAAGAGAAAAGGGACAATGAGGGCCCCCAGCATTTGTAGCTCTAGTGCAGAGCCCCATGCCTGGCTTGCAGGAAATGCCAGATCATGAAGACAAACGGAGATCATCCTCTGGCTAAAACCAGCTCTTCTTTGCCTACCGCAGGATCTGGATCAATAAAGAGCAGCCAGTTATTATTGCTGTTTTTCTAGGGATTTTTACCCCATATATTTCCCAGGTCTCTACTCTTTTTGTGGCACTTTAATTCAGGCTTCAACCACTTCCTAGTCCGATCAGGTGAAATCATTTTCCTTCCCATACCCTCGATGTATTTCACATCTAGTAATTCTTTATTTAAGGATCTTATTTACCCATTTGACAGACAGATCACAAGTAGGTAGAGAGGGAGGCAGAGAGAGAGGGGGGAAGCAGGCTCCCCGCTGAGCAGAGAGCCCGATGTGGGGCTCCATTCCAGGACCCTGAAATCATGACCTGAGCCGAAGGCAGAGGCCTAAACCACTGAGCCACCCAGGAGCCCCCATATCTGGTAATTTTTAACCAACGTGGATTTGCTGCATCAAATAGTTCCTTCTTCTTCAAATATAAATATATAAATAAAGTGATCAAGTCACTCGCATGTCTTAGGAGAATGTCATACCTTTAGTAGCCAACTTGAAATCTTGGCCATTGGTTTTGATTTTTGTTTTGGTTAGATTTGGTTCGGTTTTTGTCATTTTAAAGATCCCTCCAGCCCTTGGCTCTGTCTGACCTGATTGCTTTCAGCTGTTTCTGCAACAAAATTGTCCCGGCAGTGAAAACTCTCATTGTTTACAGTGGCGCCCCCTTCTGAACACTTTGTTAATAAAAAGCTTTTTTTTTTTTTTTTTTTTTTTTTAAAGATTTATTTATTTATTTGACAGACAGAGATTACAAGTAGGCAGAGAGGCAGGCAGAGGAGAGAGAGAGGAGGAAGCAGGCTCCCTGCTGAGCAGAGCGCCTGATGCGGGGCTCGATCCCAGAACCCTGGGATCATGACCTGAGCCGAAGGCAGAGGCTTTAACCCACTGAGCCACCCAGGCGCCCAAAAAAGCTTTTTTTTTTGTTTGTTTGTTTTTCGGCTATGGTAAATGTGGAACAACAATGAGGTACTTCAAAGAGGTGAACCACAGATAAATTTCTCTAAGGGTGGGGTGAGGGTTACTCAAAAAGGAACTTGACAAGGCTTTTAAAGATATCGACAATCATTATAACATAACTTGACTGATTGTTACCGCGCTCTTAAATGGGCAAACACTTGTTGGCTTCCAAGAAAAACTAACATAGTTGAAATGGTTCTAGTGGCCTTCTAGCACAGGGTATGATGGGGTAGGTATTCTAGCCACTGGCTGTGCAAGGCATGAGGCCTGTTAGTGATTCTATTTTTTCCTCTGCAGAATGGGTCTTTCTACATTCCAGGTCCTTTCTACCCCAATAAATAATGCGGCGATTCTCTCAGTGAGTTGTACTTTGGGTTTAAACAGCCAACTGTCTCTTAAAAAGGTCTTTTGTTTAAATTCCTTTAAAAAAAAGTCCTTTCAAAAAAATTTTTTTATTTTTTATTTTTAAATCCCATATGTTTACTCTGATCATGGAACTTTGTCATTTTGACCATCTCTGCTGATTAAAATATTCTTTTTTTTTTTTTAAAGATTTTCTGTATTTATTTGACAGAGAGAGAAATCACAAGTAGGCGGAGAGTCAGGCAGAGAGAGATAGAAAAGCAGGCTCCTGCTGAGCAAAGAGCCCGATGCGGGGCTCAATCCCAGGACCTTGAGATCATAGCCCGAGCCGAAGGCAGAGGCTTAATCCACTGAGCCACCCAGGCGCCCCTGATTAAAATATTCTTCATCATTAGCACCTACGGCTCTCCTCTCTTGGTGGTCTCTCCGGAAGGGGTCTTCTCTAGCTCTTCTAGCAGGAGATGGGCAGTTCCCAAATACCCCTGTTGCCAGACTAACCTTACCTATCCTGCAGGGTCAGGTAGGCCTGGCCCTTTATCTGTTGTTCTCCTCTGAGGGGTTAGTTTTTCATAGATACCGTGCTTTGCTTTTGTCAGGATTTACCCTGGATTATCAAAACCCTTTTCTTCTGCCAGTGAAGCCTAAGAAACTGTCCTAATGAGAAACCAGGAATTCAAACAGATCATATTTATCCTGAATGTTCTGTCCAAAATGAAAAATTCATTTCTGAGGTGCCTCAAGATCTCTGAGAAGGGAAGTTTCACCAACTCTGTCATGTAGGGGCATCAATTCCGATTCTGTGTCAATTTTACTACTTTCCCAGCTAGTAATTCTCTACCTCAGAAAGCCCACTGTCAACCGTTTTCTCTTTCAAAGGCAGTTGCTCTTAGAGTCTTCACATGGCACTTGGAGCCTGCTGGTCGTTGGCTACTGCCCTCTGTACCTTGGGTCTAACAGCTGCAAGGCTTCAAGATGAGCACGTCTCTTGTTCTAGGACTTAATATCGTTTGGGGCACATGGTAAGCAATAATCACTTCTTTAGTTGATCCAAGTGTTGGATCTTTCTTAATTATTCTACTACCACAATTTACTTGTTCTAAGATTTGTCCCCCCCCCCATTTTAATATCTCTTAAGGTGGCACTCACCTTGCACTTGATGACATATCCTACTTTAACTGACAGCATTTCTCTTCCTTAGTCGAACATAAACTATAGTGCATCTTACACTTGATGAAAGCTAGGATGCAATGAAATACTCTATTATGGTTACGATTCTGATATTTGAAATCCTCCGGTAGCTCCCTGTGCCCCCACAGTGTAGTACCTCACCTCCTCGCCATAGTATACAAACCTTCTCACCCCCAGTGTTAACCCCGGGGCTCAGCCTCCATCCACAGGTGACGCTGCCAGATCAGCTGTCGGTTTTCATGAACTTGCTGTAGTTTCCCGAATGCACTGTGCTGCCTCCTGGCACTCTGAAACTTGACACACTCATCCTCATTCTTCGCTTTGCCCTTGTCTATCACCTCCCTTGAAAATCTGTTCCTAAGTGGCTTTTCCCAGCTCCCACCTACCCTTGGCAGTCTATTATCTCCCTGTGGTAAAGCCTGTCACACTGCACCATGGACATGCCCGTTGTCCCCCTGAGAAGAGAAAGGGGACAATGAGGGCCCCCAGCATTTGCAGCTCTAGTGCAGAGCCCCATGCCTGGCTTGCAGGAAATGCCAGATCATGAAGACAAACGGAGATCATCCTCTGGCTAAAACCAGCTCTTCTTTGCCTACCGCAGGATCTGGATCAATAAAGAGCAGCCAGTTATTATTGCTGTTTTTCTAGGGATTTTTACCCCATATATTTCCCAGGTCTCTACTCTTTTTGTGGCACTTTAATTCAGGCTTCAACCACTTCCTAGTCCGATCAGGTGAAATCATTTTCCTTCCCATACCCTCGATGTATTTCACATCTAGTAATTCTTTATTTAAAGATCTTATTTACCCATTTGACAGACAGATCACAAGTAGGTAGAGAGGGAGGCAGAGAGAGAGGGGGGAAGCAGGCTCCCCGCTGAGCAGAGAGCCCGATGTGGGGCTCCATTCCAGGACCCTGAAATCATGACCTGAGCCGAAGGCAGAGGCCTAAACCACTGAGCCACCCAGGAGCCCCCATATCTGGTAATTTTTAACCAACGTGGATTTGCTGCATCAAATAGTTCCTTCTTCTTCAAATATAAATATATAAATAAAGTGATCAAGTCACTCGCATGTCTTAGGAGAATGTCATACCTTTAGTAGCCAACTTGAAATCTTGGCCATTGGTTTTGATTTTTGTTTTGGTTAGATTTGGTTCGGTTTTTGTCATTTTAAAGATCCCTCCAGCCCTTGGCTCTGTCTGACCTGATTGCTTTCAGCTGTTTCTGCAACAAAATTGTCCCGGCAGCGAAAACTCTCATTGTTTACAGTGGCGCCCCCTTCTGAACACTTTGTTAATAAAAAGCTTTTTTTTTTGTTTGTTTGTTTTTCGGCTATGGTAAATGTGGAACAACAATGAGGTACTTCAAAGAGGTGAACCACAGATAAATTTCTCTAAGGGTGGGGTGAGGGTTACTCAAAAAGGAACTTGACAAGGCTTTTAAAGATATCGACAATCATTATAACATAACTTGACTGATTGTTACCGCGCTCTTAACTGGGCAAACACTTGTTGGCTTCCAAGAAAAACTAACATAGTTGAAATGGTTCTAGTGGCCTTCTAGCACAGGGTATGATGGGGTAGGTATTCTAGCCACTGGCTGTGCAAGGCATGAGGCCTGTTAGTGATTCTATTTTTTCCTCTGCAGAATGGGTCTTTCTACATTCCAGGTCCTTTCTACCCCAATAAATAATGCGGCGATTCTCTCAGTGAGTTGTACTTTGGGTTTAAACAGCCAACTGTCTCTTAAAAAGGTCTTTTGTTTAAATTCCTTTAAAGAAAAGTCCTTTCAAAAAAATTTTTTTATTTTTTATTTTTAAATCCCATATGTTTACTCTGATCATGGAACTTTGTCATTTTGACCATCTCTGCTGATTAAAATATTCTTTTTTTTTTTTTTTAAAGATTTTCTGTATTTATTTGACAGAGAGAGAAATCACAAGTAGGCGGAGAGTCAGGCAGAGAGAGATAGAAAAGCAGGCTCCTGCTGAGCAAAGAGCCCGATGCGGGGCTCAATCCCAGGACACTGAGATCATGGCCCGAGCCGAAGGCAGAGGCTTAATCCACTGAGCCACCCAGGCGCCCCTGATTAAAATATTCTTCATCATTAGCACCTACTGCTCTCCTCTCTTGGTGGTCTCTCCGGAAGGGGTCTTCTCTAGCTCTTCTAGCAGGAGATGGGCAGTTCCCAAATACCCCTGTTGCCAGACTAACCTTACCTATCCTGCAGGGTCAGGTAGGCCTGGCCCTTTATCTGTTGTTCTCCTCTGAGGGGTTAGTTTTTCATAGATACCGTGCTTTGCTTTTGTCAGGATTTACCCTGGATTATCAAAACCCTTTTCTTCTGCCAGTGAAGCCTAAGAAACTGTCCTAATGAGAAACCAGGAATTCAAACAGATCATATTTATCCTGAATGTTCTGTCCAAAATGAAAAATTCATTTCTGAGGTGCCTCAAGATCTCTGAGAAGGGAAGTTTCACCAACTCTGTCATGTAGGGGCATCAATTCCGATTCTGTGTCAATTTTACTACTTTCCCAGCTAGTAATTCTCTACCTCAGAAAGCCCACTGTCAACCGTTTTCTCTTTCAAAGGCAGTTGCTCTTAGAGTCTTCACATGGCACTTGGAGCCTGCTGGTCGTTGGCTACTGCCCTCTGTACCTTGGGTCTAACAGCTGCAAGGCTTCAAGATGAGCACGTCTCTTGTTCTAGGACTTAATATAGTTTGGGGCACATGCTAAGCAATAATCACTTCTTTAGTTGATCCAAGTGTTGGATCTTTCTTAATTATTCTACTACCACAATTTACTTGTTCTAAGATTTGTCCCCCCCCCCATTTTAATATCTCTTAAGGTGGCACTCACCTTGCACTTGATGACATATCCTACTTTAACTGACAGCATTTCTCTTTCTTAGTCGAACATAAACTATAGTGCATCTTACACTTGATGAAAGCTAGGATGCAATGAAATACTCTATTATGGTTACGATTCTGATATTTGAAATCCTCCGGTAGCTCCCTGTGCCCCCACAGTGTAGTACCTCACCTCCTCGCCATAGTATACAAACCTTCTCACCCCCAGTGTTAACCCCGGGGCTCAGCCTCCATCCACAGGTGACGCTGCCAGATCAGCTGTCGGTTTTCATGAACTTGCTGTAGTTTCCCGAATGCACTGTGCTGCCTCCTGGCACTCTGAAACTTGACACACTCATCCTCATTCTTCGCTTTGCCCTTGTCTATCACCTCCCTTGAAAATCTGTTCCTAAGTGGCTTTTCCCAGCTCCCACCTACCCTTGGCAGTCTATTATCTCCCTGTGGTAAAGCCTGTCACACTGCACCATGGACATGCCCGTTGTCCCCCTGAGAAGAGAAAAGGGACAATGAGGGCCCCCAGCATTTGCAGCTCTAGTTCAGAGCCCCATGCCTGGCTTGCAGGAAATGCCAGATCATGAAGACAAACGGAGATCATCCTCTGGCTAAAACCAGCTCTTCTTTGCCTACCGCAGGATCTGGATCAATAAAGAGCAGCCAGTTATTATTGCTGTTTTTCTAGGGATTTTTACCCCATATATTTCCCAGGTCTCTACTCTTTTTGTGGCACTTTAATTCAGGCTTCAACCACTTCCTAGTCCGATCAGGTGAAATCATTTTCCTTCCCATACCCTCGATGTATTTCACATCTAGTAATTCTTTATTTAAAGATCTTATTTACCCATTTGACAGACAGATCACAAGTAGGTAGAGAGGGAGGCAGAGAGAGAGGGGGGAAGCAGGCTCCCCGCTGAGCAGAGAGCCCGATGTGGGGCTCCATTCCAGGACCCTGAAATCATGACCTGAGCCGAAGGCAGAGGCCTAAACCACTGAGCCACCCAGGAGCCCCCATATCTGGTAATTTTTAACCAACGTGGATTTGCTGCATCAAATAGTTCCTTCTTCTTCAAATATAAATATATAAATAAAGTGATCAAGTCACTCGCATGTCTTAGGAGAATGTCATACCTTTAGTAGCCAACTTGAAATCTTGGCCATTGGTTTTGATTTTTGTTTTGGTTAGATTTGGTTCGGTTTTTGTCATTTTAAAGATCCCTCCAGCCCTTGGCTCTGTCTGACCTGATTGCTTTCAGCTGTTTCTGCAACAAAATTGTCCCGGCAGCGAAAACTCTCATTGTTTACAGTGGCGCCCCCTTCTGAACACTTTGTTAATAAAAAGCTTTTTTTTTTGTTTGTTTGTTTTTCGGCTATGGTAAATGTGGAACAACAATGAGGTACTTCAAAGAGGTGAACCACAGATAAATTTCTCTAAGGGTGGGGTGAGGGTTACTCAAAAAGGAACTTGACAAGGCTTTTAAAGATATCGACAATCATTATAACATAACTTGACTGATTGTTACCGCGCTCTTAACTGGGCAAACACTTGTTGGCTTCCAAGAAAAACTAACATAGTTGAAATGGTTCTAGTGGCCTTCTAGCACAGGGTATGATGGGGTAGGTATTCTAGCCACTGGCTGTGCAAGGCATGAGGCCTGTTAGTGATTCTATTTTTTCCTCTGCAGAATGGGTCTTTCTACATTCCAGGTCCTTTCTACCCCAATAAATAATGCGGCGATTCTCTCAGTGAGTTGTACTTTGGGTTTAAACAGCCAACTGTCTCTTAAAAAGGTCTTTTGTTTAAATTCCTTTAAAGAAAAGTCCTTTCAAAAAAATTTTTTTATTTTTTATTTTTAAATTCCATATGTTTACTCTGATCATGGAACTTTGTCATTTTGACCATCTCTGCTGATTAAAATATTCTTTTTTTTTTTTAAAGATTTTCTGTATTTATTTGACAGAGAGAGAAATCACAAGTAGGCGGAGAGTCAGGCAGAGAGAGATAGAAAAGCAGGCTCCTGCTGAGCAAAGAGCCCGATGCGGGGCTCAATCCCAGGACACTGAGATCATGGCCCGAGCCGAAGGCAGAGGCTTAATCAACTGAGCCACCCAGGCGCCCCTGATTAAAATATTCTTCATCATTAGCACCTACGGCTCTCCTCTCTTGGTGGTCTCTCCGGAAGGGGTCTTCTCTAGCTCTTCTAGCAGGAGATGGGCAGTTCCCAAATACCCCTGTTGCCAGACTAACCTTACCTATCCTGCAGGGTCAGGTAGGCCTGGCCCTTTATCTGTTGTTCTCCTCTGAGGGGTTAGTTTTTCATAGATACCGTGCTTTGCTTTTGTCAGGATTTACCCTGGATTATCAAAACCCTTTTCTTCTGCCAGTGAAGCCTAAGAAACTGTCCTAATGAGAAACCAGGAATTCAAACAGATCATATTTATCCTGAATGTTCTGTCCAAAATGAAAAATTCATTTCTGAGGTGCCTCAAGATCTCTGAGAAGGGAAGTTTCACCAACTCTGTCATGTAGGGGCATCAATTCCGATTCTGTGTCAATTTTACTACTTTCCCAGCTAGTAATTCTCTACCTCAGAAAGCCCACTGTCAACCGTTTTCTCTTTCAAAGGCAGTTGCTCTTAGAGTCTTCACATGGCACTTGGAGCCTGCTGGTCGTTGGCTACTGCCCTCTGTACCTTGGGTCTAACAGCTGCAAGGCTTCAAGATGAGCACGTCTCTTGTTCTAGGACTTAATATCGTTTGGGGCACATGGTAAGCAATAATCACTTCTTTAGTTGATCCAAGTGTTGGATCTTTCTTAATTATTCTACTACCACAATTTACTTGTTCTAAGATTTGTCCCCCCCCCATTTTAATATCTCTTAAGGTGGCACTCACCTTGCACTTGATGACATATCCTACTTTAACTGACAGCATTTCTCTTTCTTAGTCGAACATAAACTATAGTGCATCTTACACTTGATGAAAGCTAGGATGCAATGAAATACTCTATTATGGTTACGATTCTGATATTTGAAATCCTCCGGTAGCTCCCTGTGCCCCCACAGTGTAGTACCTCACCTCCTCGCCATAGTATACAAACCTTCTCACCCCCAGTGTTAACCCCGGGGCTCAGCCTCCATCCACAGGTGACGCTGCCAGATCAGCTGTCGGTTGTCATGAACTTGCTGTAGTTTCCCGAATGCACTGTGCTGCCTCCTGGCACTCTGAAACTTGACACACTCATCCTCATTCTTCGCTTTGCCCTTGTCTATCACCTCCCTTGAAAATCTGTTCCTAAGTGGCTTTTCCCAGCTCCCACCTACCCTTGGCAGTCTATTATCTCCCTGTGGTAAAGCCTGTCACACTGCACCATGGACATGCCCGTTGTCCCCCTGAGAAGAGAAAAGGGACAATGAGGGCCCCCAGCATTTGTAGCTCTAGTTCAGAGCCCCATGCCTGGCTTGCAGGAAATGCCAGATCATGAAGACAAACGGAGATCATCCTCTGGCTAAAACCAGCTCTTCTTTGCCTACCGCAGGATCTGGATCAATAAAGAGCAGCCAGTTATTATTGCTGTTTTTCTAGGGATTTTTACCCCATATATTTCCCAGGTCTCTACTCTTTTTGTGGCACTTTAATTCAGGCTTCAACCACTTCCTAGTCCGATCAGGTGAAATCATTTTCCTTCCCATACCCTCGATGTATTTCACATCTAGTAATTCTTTATTTAAAGATCTTATTTACCCATTTGACAGACAGATCACAAGTAGGTAGAGAGGGAGGCAGAGAGAGAGGGGGGAAGCAGGCTCCCCGCTGAGCAGAGAGCCCGATGTGGGGCTCCATTCCAGGACCCTGAAATCATGACCTGAGCCGAAGGCAGAGGCCTAAACCACTGAGCCACCCAGGAGCCCCCATATCTGGTAATTTTTAACCAACGTGGATTTGCTGCATCAAATAGTTCCTTCTTCTTCAAATATAAATATATAAATAAAGTGATCAAGTCACTCGCATGTCTTAGGAGAATGTCATACCTTTAGTAGCCAACTTGAAATCTTGGCCATTGGTTTTGATTTTTGTTTTGGTTAGATTTGGTTCGGTTTTTGTCATTTTAAAGATCCCTCCAGCCCTTGGCTCTGTCTGACCTGATTGCTTTCAGCTGTTTCTGCAACAAAATTGTCCCGGCAGCGAAAACTCTCATTGTTTACAGTGGCGCCCCCTTCTGAACACTTTGTTAATAAAAAGCTTTTTTTTTTGTTTGTTTGTTTTTCGGCTATGGTAAATGTGGAACAACAATGAGGTACTTCAAAGAGGTGAACCACAGATAAATTTCTCTAAGGGTGGGGTGAGGGTTACTCAAAAAGGAACTTGACAAGGCTTTTAAAGATATCGACAATCATTATAACATAACTTGACTGATTGTTACCGCGCTCTTAACTGGGCAAACACTTGTTGGCTTCCAAGAAAAACTAACATAGTTGAAATGGTTCTAGTGGCCTTCTAGCACAGGGTATGATGGGGTAGGTATTCTAGCCACTGGCTGTGCAAGGCATGAGGCCTGTTAGTGATTCTATTTTTTCCTCTGCAGAATGGGTCTTTCTACATTCCAGGTCCTTTCTACCCCAATAAATAATGCGGCGATTCTCTCAGTGAGTTGTACTTTGGGTTTAAACAGCCAACTGTCTCTTAAAAAGGTCTTTTGTTTAAATTCCTTTAAAGAAAAGTCCTTTCAAAAAAATTTTTTTATTTTTTATTTTTAAATTCCATATGTTTACTCTGATCATGGAACTTTGTCATTTTGACCATCTCTGCTGATTAAAATATTCTTTTTTTTTTTTTAAAGATTTTCTGTATTTATTTGACAGAGAGAGAAATCACAAGTAGGCGGAGAGTCAGGCAGAGAGAGATAGAAAAGCAGGCTCCTGCTGAGCAAAGAGCCCGATGCGGGGCTCAATCCCAGGACACTGAGATCATGGCCCGAGCCGAAGGCAGAGGCTTAATCCACTGAGCCACCCAGGCGCCCCTGATTAAAATATTCTTCATCATTAGCACCTACGGCTCTCCTCTCTTGGTGGTCTCTCCGGAAGGGGTCTTCTCTAGCTCTTCTAGCAGGAGATGGGCAGTTCCCAAATACCCCTGTTGCCAGACTAACCTTACCTATCCTGCAGGGTCAGGTAGGCCTGGCCCTTTATCTGTTGTTCTCCTCTGAGGGGTTAGTTTTTCATAGATACCGTGCTTTGCTTTTGTCAGGATTTACCCTGGATTATCAAAACCCTTTTCTTCTGCCAGTGAAGCCTAAGAAACTGTCCTAATGAGAAACCAGGAATTCAAACAGATCATATTTATCCTGAATGTTCTGTCCAAAATGAAAAATTCATTTCTGAGGTGCCTCAAGATCTCTGAGAAGGGATGTTTCACCAACTCTGTCATGTAGGGGCATCAATTCCGATTCTGTGTCAATTTTACTACTTTCCCAGCTAGTAATTCTCTACCTCAGAAAGCCCACTGTCAACCGTTTTCTCTTTCAAAGGCAGTTGCTCTTAGAGTCTTCACATGGCACTTGGAGCCTGCTGGTCGTTGGCTACTGCCCTCTGTACCTTGGGTCTAACAGCTGCAAGGCTTCAAGATGAGCACGTCTCTTGTTCTAGGACTTAATATCGTTTGGGGCACATGGTAAGCAATAATCACTTCTTTAGTTGATCCAAGTGTTGGATCTTTCTTAATTATTCTACTACCACAATTTACTTGTTCTAAGATTTGTCCCCCCCCCCATTTTAATATCTCTTAAGGTGGCACTCACCTTGCACTTGATGACATATCCTACTTTAACTGACAGCATTTCTCTTTCTTAGTCGAACATAAACTATAGTGCATCTTACACTTGATGAAAGCTAGGATGCAATGAAATACTCTATTATGGTTACGATTCTGATATTTGAAATCCTCCGGTAGCTCCCTGTGCCCCCACAGTGTAGTACCTCACCTCCTCGCCATAGTATACAAACCTTCTCACCCCCAGTGTTAACCCCGGGGCTCAGCCTCCATCCACAGGTGACGCTGCCAGATCAGCTGTCGGTTGTCATGAACTTGCTGTAGTTTCCCGAATGCACTGTGCTGCCTCCTGGCACTCTGAAACTTGACACACTCATCCTCATTCTTCGCTTTGCCCTTGTCTATCACCTCCCTTGAAAATCTGTTCCTAAGTGGCTTTTCCCAGCTCCCACCTACCCTTGGCAGTCTATTATCTCCCTGTGGTAAAGCCTGTCACACTGCACCATGGACATGCCCGTTGTCCCCCTGAGAAGAGAAAAGGGACAATGAGGGCCCCCAGCATTTGTAGCTCTAGTGCAGAGCCCCATGCCTGGCTTGCAGGAAATGCCAGATCATGAAGACAAACGGAGATCATCCTCTGGCTAAAACCAGCTCTTCTTTGCCTACCGCAGGATCTGGATCAATAAAGAGCAGCCAGTTATTATTGCTGTTTTTCTAGGGATTTTTACCCCATATATTTCCCAGGTCTCTACTCTTTTTGTGGCACTTTAATTCAGGCTTCAACCACTTCCTAGTCCGATCAGGTGAAATCATTTTCCTTCCCATACCCTCGATGTATTTCACATCTAGTAATTCTTTATTTAAGGATCTTATTTACCCATTTGACAGACAGATCACAAGTAGGTAGAGAGGGAGGCAGAGAGAGAGGGGGGAAGCAGGCTCCCCGCTGAGCAGAGAGCCCGATGTGGGGCTCCATTCCAGGACCCTGAAATCATGACCTGAGCCGAAGGCAGAGGCCTAAACCACTGAGCCACCCAGGAGCCCCCATATCTGGTAATTTTTAACCAACGTGGATTTGCTGCATCAAATAGTTCCTTCTTCTTCAAATATAAATATATAAATAAAGTGATCAAGTCACTCGCATGTCTTAGGAGAATGTCATACCTTTAGTAGCCAACTTGAAATCTTGGCCATTGGTTTTGATTTTTGTTTTGGTTAGATTTGGTTCGGTTTTTGTCATTTTAAAGATCCCTCCAGCCCTTGGCTCTGTCTGACCTGATTGCTTTCAGCTGTTTCTGCAACAAAATTGTCCCGGCAGCGAAAACTCTCATTGTTTACAGTGGCGCCCCCTTCTGAACACTTTGTTAATAAAAAGCTTTTTTTTTTTGTTTGTTTGTTTTTCGGCTATGGTAAATGTGGAACAACAATGAGGTACTTCAAAGAGGTGAACCACAGATAAATTTCTCTAAGGGTGGGGTGAGGGTTACTCAAAAAGGAACTTGACAAGGCTTTTAAAGATATCGACAATCATTATAACATAACTTGACTGATTGTTACCGCGCTCTTAACTGGGCAAACACTTGTTGGCTTCCAAGAAAAACTAACATAGTTGAAATGGTTCTAGTGGCCTTCTAGCACAGGGTATGATGGGGTAGGTATTCTAGCCACTGGCTGTGCAAGGCATGAGGCCTGTTAGTGATTCTATTTTTTCCTCTGCAGAATGGGTCTTTCTACATTCCAGGTCCTTTCTACCCCAATAAATAATGCGGCGATTCTCTCAGTGAGTTGTACTTTGGGTTTAAACAGCCAACTGTCTCTTAAAAAGGTCTTTTGTTTAAATTCCTTTAAAGAAAAGTCCTTTCAAAAAAATTTTTTTATTTTTTATTTTTAAATCCCATATGTTTACTCTGATCATGGAACTTTGTCATTTTGACCATCTCTGCTGATTAAAATATTCTTTTTTTTTTTTTTAAAGATTTTCTGTATTTATTTGACAGAGAGAGAAATCACAAGTAGGCGGAGAGTCAGGCAGAGAGAGATAGAAAAGCAGGCTCCTGCTGAGCAAAGAGCCCGATGCGGGGCTCAATCCCAGGACACTGAGATCATGGCCCGAGCCGAAGGCAGAGGCTTAATCCACTGAGCCACCCAGGCGCCCCTGATTAAAATATTCTTCATCATTAGCACCTACGGCTCTCCTCTCTTGGTGGTCTCTCCGGAAGGGGTCTTCTCTAGCTCTTCTAGCAGGAGATGGGCAGTTCCCAAATACCCCTGTTGCCAGACTAACCTTACCTATCCTGCAGGGTCAGGTAGGCCTGGCCCTTTATCTGTTGTTCTCCTCTGAGGGGTTAGTTTTTCATAGATACCGTGCTTTGCTTTTGTCAGGATTTACCCTGGATTATCAAAACCCTTTTCTTCTGCCAGTGAAGCCTAAGAAACTGTCCTAATGAGAAACCAGGAATTCAAACAGATCATATTTATCCTGAATGTTCTGTCCAAAATGAAAAATTCATTTCTGAGGTGCCTCAAGATCTCTGAGAAGGGAAGTTTCACCAACTCTGTCATGTAGGGGCATCAATTCCGATTCTGTGTCAATTTTACTACTTTCCCAGCTAGTAATTCTCTACCTCAGAAAGCCCACTGTCAACCGTTTTCTCTTTCAAAGGCAGTTGCTCTTAGAGTCTTCACATGGCACTTGGAGCCTGCTGGTCGTTGGCTACTGCCCTCTGTACCTTGGGTCTAACAGCTGCAAGGCTTCAAGATGAGCACGTCTCTTGTTCTAGGACTTAATATCGTTTGGGGCACATGGTAAGCAATAATCACTTCTTTAGTTGATCCAAGTGTTGGATCTTTCTTAATTATTCTACTACCACAATTTACTTGTTCTAAGATTTGTCCCCCCCCCATTTTAATATCTCTTAAGGTGGCACTCACCTTGCACTTGATGACATATCCTACTTTAACTGACAGCATTTCTCTTCCTTAGTCGAACATAAACTATAGTGCATCTTACACTTGATGAAAGCTAGGATGCAATGAAATACTCTATTATGGTTACGATTCTGATATTTGAAATCCTCCGGTAGCTCCCTGTGCCCCCACAGTGTAGTACCTCACCTCCTCGCCATAGTATACAAACCTTCTCACCCCCAGTGTTAACCCCGGGGCTCAGCCTCCATCCACAGGTGACGCTGCCAGATCAGCTGTCGGTTGTCATGAACTTGCTGTAGTTTCCCGAATGCACTGTGCTGCCTCCTGGCACTCTGAAACTTGACACACTCATCCTCATTCTTCGCTTTGCCCTTGTCTATCACCTCCCTTGAAAATCTGTTCCTAAGTGGCTTTTCCCAGCTCCCACCTACCCTTGGCAGTCTATTATCTCCCTGTGGTAAAGCCTGTCACACTGCACCATGGACATGCCCGTTGTCCCCCTGAGAAGAGAAAGGGGACAATGAGGGCCCCCAGCATTTGCAGCTCTAGTGCAGAGCCCCATGCCTGGCTTGCAGGAAATGCCAGATCATGAAGACAAACGGAGATCATCCTCTGGCTAAAACCAGCTCTTCTTTGCCTACCGCAGGATCTGGATCAATAAAGAGCAGCCAGTTATTATTGCTGTTTTTCTAGGGATTTTTACCCCATATATTTCCCAGGTCTCTACTCTTTTTGTGGCACTTTAATTCAGGCTTCAACCACTTCCTAGTCCGATCAGGTGAAATCATTTTCCTTCCCATACCCTCGATGTATTTCACATCTAGTAATTCTTTATTTAAAGATCTTATTTACCCATTTGACAGACAGATCACAAGTAGGTAGAGAGGGAGGCAGAGAGAGAGGGGGGAAGCAGGCTCCCCGCTGAGCAGAGAGCCCGATGTGGGGCTCCATTCCAGGACCCTGAAATCATGACCTGAGCCGAAGGCAGAGGCCTAAACCACTGAGCCACCCAGGAGCCCCCATATCTGGTAATTTTTAACCAACGTGGATTTGCTGCATCAAATAGTTCCTTCTTCTTCAAATATAAATATATAAATAAAGTGATCAAGTCACTCGCATGTCTTAGGAGAATGTCATACCTTTAGTAGCCAACTTGAAATCTTGGCCATTGGTTTTGATTTTTGTTTTGGTTAGATTTGGTTCGGTTTTTGTCATTTTAAAGATCCCTCCAGCCCTTGGCTCTGTCTGACCTGATTGCTTTCAGCTGTTTCTGCAACAAAATTGTCCCGGCAGCGAAAACTCTCATTGTTTACAGTGGCGCCCCCTTCTGAACACTTTGTTAATAAAAAGCTTTTTTTTTTGTTTGTTTGTTTTTCGGCTATGGTAAATGTGGAACAACAATGAGGTACTTCAAAGAGGTGAACCACAGATAAATTTCTCTAAGGGTGGGGTGAGGGTTACTCAAAAAGGAACTTGACAAGGCTTTTAAAGATATCGACAATCATTATAACATAACTTGACTGATTGTTACCGCGCTCTTAACTGGGCAAACACTTGTTGGCTTCCAAGAAAAACTAACATAGTTGAAATGGTTCTAGTGGCCTTCTAGCACAGGGTATGATGGGGTAGGTATTCTAGCCACTGGCTGTGCAAGGCATGAGGCCTGTTAGTGATTCTATTTTTTCCTCTGCAGAATGGGTCTTTCTACATTCCAGGTCCTTTCTACCCCAATAAATAATGCGGCGATTCTCTCAGTGAGTTGTACTTTGGGTTTAAACAGCCAACTGTCTCTTAAAAAGGTCTTTTGTTTAAATTCCTTTAAAGAAAAGTCCTTTCAAAAAAATTTTTTTATTTTTTATTTTTAAATCCCATATGTTTACTCTGATCATGGAACTTTGTCATTTTGACCATCTCTGCTGATTAAAATATTCTTTTTTTTTTTTTTAAAGATTTTCTGTATTTATTTGACAGAGAGAGAAATCACAAGTAGGCGGAGAGTCAGGCAGAGAGAGATAGAAAAGCAGGCTCCTGCTGAGCAAAGAGCCCGATGCGGGGCTCAATCCCAGGACACTGAGATCATGGCCCGAGCCGAAGGCAGAGGCTTAATCCACTGAGCCACCCAGGCGCCCCTGATTAAAATATTCTTCATCATTAGCACCTACGGCTCTCCTCTCTTGGTGGTCTCTCCGGAAGGGGTCTTCTCTAGCTCTTCTAGCAGGAGATGGGCAGTTCCCAAATACCCCTGTTGCCAGACTAACCTTACCTATCCTGCAGGGTCAGGTAGGCCTGGCCCTTTATCTGTTGTTCTCCTCTGAGGGGTTAGTTTTTCATAGATACCGTGCTTTGCTTTTGTCAGGATTTACCCTGGATTATCAAAACCCTTTTCTTCTGCCAGTGAAGCCTAAGAAACTGTCCTAATGAGAAACCAGGAATTCAAACAGATCATATTTATCCTGAATGTTCTGTCCAAAATGAAAAATTCATTTCTGAGGTGCCTCAAGATCTCTGAGAAGGGAAGTTTCACCAACTCTGTCATGTAGGGGCATCAATTCCGATTCTGTGTCAATTTTACTACTTTCCCAGCTAGTAATTCTCTACCTCAGAAAGCCCACTGTCAACCGTTTTCTCTTTCAAAGGCAGTTGCTCTTAGAGTCTTCACATGGCACTTGGAGCCTGCTGGTCGTTGGCTACTGCCCTCTGTACCTTGGGTCTAACAGCTGCAAGGCTTCAAGATGAGCACGTCTCTTGTTCTAGGACTTAATATCGTTTGGGGCACATGGTAAGCAATAATCACTTCTTTAGTTGATCCAAGTGTTGGATCTTTCTTAATTATTCTACTACCACAATTTACTTGTTCTAAGATTTGTCCCCCCCCCCATTTTAATATCTCTTAAGGTGGCACTCACCTTGCACTTGATGACATATCCTACTTTAACTGACAGCATTTCTCTTTCTTAGTCGAACATAAACTATAGTGCATCTTACACTTGATGAAAGCTAGGATGCAATGAAATACTCTATTATGGTTACGATTCTGATATTTGAAATCCTCCGGTAGCTCCCTGTGCCCCCACAGTGTAGTACCTCACCTCCTCGCCATAGTATACAAACCTTCTCACCCCCAGTGTTAACCCCGGGGCTCAGCCTCCATCCACAGGTGACGCTGCCAGATCAGCTGTCGGTTGTCATGAACTTGCTGTAGTTTCCCGAATGCACTGTGCTGCCTCCTGGCACTCTGAAACTTGACACACTCATCCTCATTCTTCGCTTTGCCCTTGTCTATCACCTCCCTTGAAAATCTGTTCCTAAGTGGCTTTTCCCAGCTCCCACCTACCCTTGGCAGTCTATTATCTCCCTGTGGTAAAGCCTGTCACACTGCACCATGGACATGCCCGTTGTCCCCCTGAGAAGAGAAAAGGGACAATGAGGGCCCCCAGCATTTGTAGCTCTAGTGCAGAGCCCCATGCCTGGCTTGCAGGAAATGCCAGATCATGAAGACAAACGGAGATCATCCTCTGGCTAAAACCAGCTCTTCTTTGCCTACCGCAGGATCTGGATCAATAAAGAGCAGCCAGTTATTATTGCTGTTTTTCTAGGGATTTTTACCCCATATATTTCCCAGGTCTCTACTCTTTTTGTGGCACTTTAATTCAGGCTTCAACCACTTCCTAGTCCGATCAGGTGAAATCATTTTCCTTCCCATACCCTCGATGTATTTCACATCTAGTAATTCTTTATTTAAGGATCTTATTTACCCATTTGACAGACAGATCACAAGTAGGTAGAGAGGGAGGCAGAGAGAGAGGGGGGAAGCAGGCTCCCCGCTGAGCAGAGAGCCCGATGTGGGGCTCCATTCCAGGACCCTGAAATCATGACCTGAGCCGAAGGCAGAGGCCTAAACCACTGAGCCACCCAGGAGCCCCCATATCTGGTAATTTTTAACCAACGTGGATTTGCTGCATCAAATAGTTCCTTCTTCTTCAAATATAAATATATAAATAAAGTGATCAAGTCACTCGCATGTCTTAGGAGAATGTCATACCTTTAGTAGCCAACTTGAAATCTTGGCCATTGGTTTTGATTTTTGTTTTGGTTAGATTTGGTTCGGTTTTTGTCATTTTAAAGATCCCTCCAGCCCTTGGCTCTGTCTGACCTGATTGCTTTCAGCTGTTTCTGCAACAAAATTGTCCCGGCAGCGAAAACTCTCATTGTTTACAGTGGCGCCCCCTTCTGAACACTTTGTTAATAAAAAGCTTTTTTTTTTGTTTGTTTGTTTTTCGGCTATGGTAAATGTGGAACAACAATGAGGTACTTCAAAGAGGTGAACCACAGATAAATTTCTCTAAGGGTGGGGTGAGGGTTACTCAAAAAGGAACTTGACAAGGCTTTTAAAGATATCGACAATCATTATAACATAACTTGACTGATTGTTACCGCGCTCTTAACTGGGCAAACACTTGTTGGCTTCCAAGAAAAACTAACATAGTTGAAATGGTTCTAGTGGCCTTCTAGCACAGGGTATGATGGGGTAGGTATTCTAGCCACTGGCTGTGCAAGGCATGAGGCCTGTTAGTGATTCTATTTTTTCCTCTGCAGAATGGGTCTTTCTACATTCCAGGTCCTTTCTACCCCAATAAATAATGCGGCGATTCTCTCAGTGAGTTGTACTTTGGGTTTAAACAGCCAACTGTCTCTTAAAAAGGTCTTTTGTTTAAATTCCTTTAAAGAAAAGTCCTTTCAAAAAAATTTTTTTATTTTTTATTTTTAAATCCCATATGTTTACTCTGATCATGGAACTTTGTCATTTTGACCATCTCTGCTGATTAAAATATTCTTTTTTTTTTTTTTAAAGATTTTCTGTATTTATTTGACAGAGAGAGAAATCACAAGTAGGCGGAGAGTCAGGCAGAGAGAGATAGAAAAGCAGGCTCCTGCTGAGCAAAGAGCCCGATGCGGGGCTCAATCCCAGGACACTGAGATCATGGCCCGAGCCGAAGGCAGAGGCTTAATCCACTGAGCCACCCAGGCGCCCCTGATTAAAATATTCTTCATCATTAGCACCTACGGCTCTCCTCTCTTGGTGGTCTCTCCGGAAGGGGTCTTCTCTAGCTCTTCTAGCAGGAGATGGGCAGTTCCCAAATACCCCTGTTGCCAGACTAACCTTACCTATCCTGCAGGGTCAGGTAGGCCTGGCCCTTTATCTGTTGTTCTCCTCTGAGGGGTTAGTTTTTCATAGATACCGTGCTTTGCTTTTGTCAGGATTTACCCTGGATTATCAAAACCCTTTTCTTCTGCCAGTGAAGCCTAAGAAACTGTCCTAATGAGAAACCAGGAATTCAAACAGATCATATTTATCCTGAATGTTCTGTCCAAAATGAAAAATTCATTTCTGAGGTGCCTCAAGATCTCTGAGAAGGGAAGTTTCACCAACTCTGTCATGTAGGGGCATCAATTCCGATTCTGTGTCAATTTTACTACTTTCCCAGCTAGTAATTCTCTACCTCAGAAAGCCCACTGTCAACCGTTTTCTCTTTCAAAGGCAGTTGCTCTTAGAGTCTTCACATGGCACTTGGAGCCTGCTGGTCGTTGGCTACTGCCCTCTGTACCTTGGGTCTAACAGCTGCAAGGCTTCAAGATGAGCACGTCTCTTGTTCTAGGACTTAATATCGTTTGGGGCACATGGTAAGCAATAATCACTTCTTTAGTTGATCCAAGTGTTGGATCTTTCTTAATTATTCTACTACCACAATTTACTTGTTCTAAGATTTGTCCCCCCCCCATTTTAATATCTCTTAAGGTGGCACTCACCTTGCACTTGATGACATATCCTACTTTAACTGACAGCATTTCTCTTCCTTAGTCGAACATAAACTATAGTGCATCTTACACTTGATGAAAGCTAGGATGCAATGAAATACTCTATTATGGTTACGATTCTGATATTTGAAATCCTCCGGTAGCTCCCTGTGCCCCCACAGTGTAGTACCTCACCTCCTCGCCATAGTATACAAACCTTCTCACCCCCAGTGTTAACCCCGGGGCTCAGCCTCCATCCACAGGTGACGCTGCCAGATCAGCTGTCGGTTGTCATGAACTTGCTGTAGTTTCCCGAATGCACTGTGCTGCCTCCTGGCACTCTGAAACTTGACACACTCATCCTCATTCTTCGCTTTGCCCTTGTCTATCACCTCCCTTGAAAATCTGTTCCTAAGTGGCTTTTCCCAGCTCCCACCTACCCTTGGCAGTCTATTATCTCCCTGTGGTAAAGCCTGTCACACTGCACCATGGACATGCCCGTTGTCCCCCTGAGAAGAGAAAGGGGACAATGAGGGCCCCCAGCATTTGCAGCTCTAGTGCAGAGCCCCATGCCTGGCTTGCAGGAAATGCCAGATCATGAAGACAAACGGAGATCATCCTCTGGCTAAAACCAGCTCTTCTTTGCCTACCGCAGGATCTGGATCAATAAAGAGCAGCCAGTTATTATTGCTGTTTTTCTAGGGATTTTTACCCCATATATTTCCCAGGTCTCTACTCTTTTTGTGGCACTTTAATTCAGGCTTCAACCACTTCCTAGTCCGATCAGGTGAAATCATTTTCCTTCCCATACCCTCGATGTATTTCACATCTAGTAATTCTTTATTTAAAGATCTTATTTACCCATTTGACAGACAGATCACAAGTAGGTAGAGAGGGAGGCAGAGAGAGAGGGGGGAAGCAGGCTCCCCGCTGAGCAGAGAGCCCGATGTGGGGCTCCATTCCAGGACCCTGAAATCATGACCTGAGCCGAAGGCAGAGGCCTAAACCACTGAGCCACCCAGGAGCCCCCATATCTGGTAATTTTTAACCAACGTGGATTTGCTGCATCAAATAGTTCCTTCTTCTTCAAATATAAATATATAAATAAAGTGATCAAGTCACTCGCATGTCTTAGGAGAATGTCATACCTTTAGTAGCCAACTTGAAATCTTGGCCATTGGTTTTGATTTTTGTTTTGGTTAGATTTGGTTCGGTTTTTGTCATTTTAAAGATCCCTCCAGCCCTTGGCTCTGTCTGACCTGATTGCTTTCAGCTGTTTCTGCAACAAAATTGTCCCGGCAGCGAAAACTCTCATTGTTTACAGTGGCGCCCCCTTCTGAACACTTTGTTAATAAAAAGCTTTTTTTTTTGTTTGTTTGTTTTTCGGCTATGGTAAATGTGGAAACAACAATGAGGTACTTCAAAGAGGTGAACCACAGATAAATTTCTCTAAGGGTGGGGTGAGGGTTACTCAAAAAGGAACTTGACAAGGCTTTTAAAGATATCGACAATCATTATAACATAACTTGACTGATTGTTACCGCGCTCTTAACTGGGCAAACACTTGTTGGCTTCCAAGAAAAACTAACATAGTTGAAATGGTTCTAGTGGCCTTCTAGCACAGGGTATGATGGGGTAGGTATTCTAGCCACTGGCTGTGCAAGGCATGAGGCCTGTTAGTGATTCTATTTTTTCCTCTGCAGAATGGGTCTTTCTACATTCCAGGTCCTTTCTACCCCAATAAATAATGCGGCGATTCTCTCAGTGAGTTGTACTTTGGGTTTAAACAGCCAACTGTCTCTTAAAAAGGTCTTTTGTTTAAATTCCTTTAAAGAAAAGTCCTTTCAAAAAAATTTTTTTATTTTTTATTTTTAAATCCCATATGTTTACTCTGATCATGGAACTTTGTCATTTTGACCATCTCTGCTGATTAAAATATTCTTTTTTTTTTTTTTAAAGATTTTCTGTATTTATTTGACAGAGAGAGAAATCACAAGTAGGCGGAGAGTCAGGCAGAGAGAGATAGAAAAGCAGGCTCCTGCTGAGCAAAGAGCCCGATGCGGGGCTCAATCCCAGGACACTGAGATCATGGCCCGAGCCGAAGGCAGAGGCTTAATCCACTGAGCCACCCAGGCGCCCCTGATTAAAATATTCTTCATCATTAGCACCTACGGCTCTCCTCTCTTGGTGGTCTCTCCGGAAGGGGTCTTCTCTAGCTCTTCTAGCAGGAGATGGGCAGTTCCCAAATACCCCTGTTGCCAGACTAACCTTACCTATCCTGCAGGGTCAGGTAGGCCTGGCCCTTTATCTGTTGTTCTCCTCTGAGGGGTTAGTTTTTCATAGATACCGTGCTTTGCTTTTGTCAGGATTTACCCTGGATTATCAAAACCCTTTTCTTCTGCCAGTGAAGCCTAAGAAACTGTCCTAATGAGAAACCAGGAATTCAAACAGATCATATTTATCCTGAATGTTCTGTCCAAAATGAAAAATTCATTTCTGAGGTGCCTCAAGATCTCTGAGAAGGGAAGTTTCACCAACTCTGTCATGTAGGGGCATCAATTCCGATTCTGTGTCAATTTTACTACTTTCCCAGCTAGTAATTCTCTACCTCAGAAAGCCCACTGTCAACCGTTTTCTCTTTCAAAGGCAGTTGCTCTTAGAGTCTTCACATGGCACTTGGAGCCTGCTGGTCGTTGGCTACTGCCCTCTGTACCTTGGGTCTAACAGCTGCAAGGCTTCAAGATGAGCACGTCTCTTGTTCTAGGACTTAATATAGTTTGGGGCACATGGTAAGCAATAATCACTTCTTTAGTTGATCCAAGTGTTGGGTCTTTCTTAATTATTCTACTACCACAATTTACTTGTTCTAAGATTTGTCCCCCCCCCCATTTTAATATCTCTTAAGGTGGCACTCACCTTGCACTTGATGACATATCCTACTTTAACTGACAGCATTTCTCTTTCTTAGTCGAACATAAACTATAGTGCATCTTACACTTGATGAAAGCTAGGATGCAATGAAATACTCTATTATGGTTACGATTCTGATATTTGAAATCCTCCGGTAGCTCCCTGTGCCCCCACAGTGTAGTACCTCACCTCCTCGCCATAGTATACAAACCTTCTCACCCCCAGTGTTAACCCCGGGGCTCAGCCTCCATCCACAGGTGACGCTGCCAGATCAGCTGTCGGTTGTCATGAACTTGCTGTAGTTTCCCGAATGCACTGTGCTGCCTCCTGGCACTCTGAAACTTGACACACTCATCCTCATTCTTCGCTTTGCCCTTGTCTATCACCTCCCTTGAAAATCTGTTCCTAAGTGGCTTTTCCCAGCTCCCACCTACCCTTGGCAGTCTATTATCTCCCTGTGGTAAAGCCTGTCACACTGCACCATGGACATGCCCGTTGTCCCCCTGAGAAGAGAAAGGGGACAATGAGGGCCCCCAGCATTTGCAGCTCTAGTGCAGAGCCCCATGCCTGGCTTGCAGGAAATGCCAGATCATGAAGACAAACGGAGATCATCCTCTGGCTAAAACCAGCTCTTCTTTGCCTACCGCAGGATCTGGATCAATAAAGAGCAGCCAGTTATTATTGCTGTTTTTCTAGGGATTTTTACCCCATATATTTCCCAGGTCTCTACTCTTTTTGTGGCACTTTAATTCAGGCTTCAACCACTTCCTAGTCCGATCAGGTGAAATCATTTTCCTTCCCATACCCTCGATGTATTTCACATCTAGTAATTCTTTATTTAAAGATCTTATTTACCCATTTGACAGACAGATCACAAGTAGGTAGAGAGGGAGGCAGAGAGAGAGGGGGGAAGCAGGCTCCCCGCTGAGCAGAGAGCCCGATGTGGGGCTCCATTCCAGGACCCTGAAATCATGACCTGAGCCGAAGGCAGAGGCCTAAACCACTGAGCCACCCAGGAGCCCCCATATCTGGTAATTTTTAACCAACGTGGATTTGCTGCATCAAATAGTTCCTTCTTCTTCAAATATAAATATATAAATAAAGTGATCAAGTCACTCGCATGTCTTAGGAGAATGTCATACCTTTAGTAGCCAACTTGAAATCTTGGCCATTGGTTTTGATTTTTGTTTTGGTTAGATTTGGTTCGGTTTTTGTCATTTTAAAGATCCCTCCAGCCCTTGGCTCTGTCTGACCTGATTGCTTTCAGCTGTTTCTGCAACAAAATTGTCCCGGCAGCGAAAACTCTCATTGTTTACAGTGGCGCCCCCTTCTGAACACTTTGTTAATAAAAAGCTTTTTTTTTTGTTTGTTTGTTTTTCGGCTATGGTAAATGTGGAACAACAATGAGGTACTTCAAAGAGGTGAACCACAGATAAATTTCTCTAAGGGTGGGGTGAGGGTTACTCAAAAAGGAACTTGACAAGGCTTTTAAAGATATCGACAATCATTATAACATAACTTGACTGATTGTTACCGCGCTCTTAACTGGGCAAACACTTGTTGGCTTCCAAGAAAAACTAACATAGTTGAAATGGTTCTAGTGGCCTTCTAGCACAGGGTATGATGGGGTAGGTATTCTAGCCACTGGCTGTGCAAGGCATGAGGCCTGTTAGTGATTCTATTTTTTCCTCTGCAGAATGGGTCTTTCTACATTCCAGGTCCTTTCTACCCCAATAAATAATGCGGCGATTCTCTCAGTGAGTTGTACTTTGGGTTTAAACAGCCAACTGTCTCTTAAAAAGGTCTTTTGTTTAAATTCCTTTAAAGAAAAGTCCTTTCAAAAAAATTTTTTTATTTTTTATTTTTAAATCCCATATGTTTACTCTGATCATGGAACTTTGTCATTTTGACCATCTCTGCTGATTAAAATATTCTTTTTTTTTTTTTTTTAAAGATTTTCTGTATTTATTTGACAGAGAGAGAAATCACAAGTAGGCGGAGAGTCAGGCAGAGAGAGATAGAAAAGCAGGCTCCTGCTGAGCAAAGAGCCCGATGCGGGGCTCAATCCCAGGACACTGAGATCATGGCCCGAGCCGAAGGCAGAGGCTTAATCCACTGAGCCACCCAGGCGCCCCTGATTAAAATATTCTTCATCATTAGCACCTACGGCTCTCCTCTCTTGGTGGTCTCTCCGGAAGGGGTCTTCTCTAGCTCTTCTAGCAGGAGATGGGCAGTTCCCAAATACCCCTGTTGCCAGACTAACCTTACCTATCCTGCAGGGTCAGGTAGGCCTGGCCCTTTATCTGTTGTTCTCCTCTGAGGGGTTAGTTTTTCATAGATACCGTGCTTTGCTTTTGTCAGGATTTACCCTGGATTATCAAAACCCTTTTCTTCTGCCAGTGAAGCCTAAGAAACTGTCCTAATGAGAAACCAGGAATTCAAACAGATCATATTTATCCTGAATGTTCTGTCCAAAATGAAAAATTCATTTCTGAGGTGCCTCAAGATCTCTGAGAAGGGAAGTTTCACCAACTCTGTCATGTAGGGGCATCAATTCCGATTCTGTGTCAATTTTACTACTTTCCCAGCTAGTAATTCTCTACCTCAGAAAGCCCACTGTCAACCGTTTTCTCTTTCAAAGGCAGTTGCTCTTAGAGTCTTCACATGGCACTTGGAGCCTGCTGGTCGTTGGCTACTGCCCTCTGTACCTTGGGTCTAACAGCTGCAAGGCTTCAAGATGAGCACGTCTCTTGTTCTAGGACTTAATATAGTTTGGGGCACATGGTAAGCAATAATCACTTCTTTAGTTGATCCAAGTGTTGGGTCTTTCTTAATTATTCTACTACCACAATTTACTTGTTCTAAGATTTGTCCCCCCCCCCCATTTTAATATCTCTTAAGGTGGCACTCACCTTGCACTTGATGACATATCCTACTTTAACTGACAGCATTTCTCTTTCTTAGTCGAACATAAACTATAGTGCATCTTACACTTGATGAAAGCTAGGATGCAATGAAATACTCTATTATGGTTACGATTCTGATATTTGAAATCCTCCGGTAGCTCCCTGTGCCCCCACAGTGTAGTACCTCACCTCCTCGCCATAGTATACAAACCTTCTCACCCCCAGTGTTAACCCCGGGGCTCAGCCTCCATCCACAGGTGACGCTGCCAGATCAGCTGTCGGTTGTCATGAACTTGCTGTAGTTTCCCGAATGCACTGTGCTGCCTCCTGGCACTCTGAAACTTGACACACTCATCCTCATTTTTCGCTTTGCCCTTGTCTATCACCTCCCTTGAAAATCTGTTCCTAAGTGGCTTTTCCCAGCTCCCACCTACCCTTGGCAGTCTATTATCTCCCTGTGGTAAAGCCTGTCACACTGCACCATGGACATGCCCGTTGTCCCCCTGAGAAGAGAAAAGGGACAATGAGGGCCCCCAGCATTTGCAGCTCTAGTGCAGAGCCCCATGCCTGGCTTGCAGGAAATGCCAGATCATGAAGACAAACGGAGATCATCCTCTGGCTAAAACCAGCTCTTCTTTGCCTACCGCAGGATCTGGATCAATAAAGAGCAGCCAGTTATTATTGCTGTTTTTCTAGGGATTTTTACCCCATATATTTCCCAGGTCTCTACTCTTTTTGTGGCACTTTAATTCAGGCTTCAACCACTTCCTAGTCCGATCAGGTGAAATCATTTTCCTTCCCATACCCTCGATGTATTTCACATCTAGTAATTCTTTATTTAAAGATCTTATTTACCCATTTGACAGACAGATCACAAGTAGGTAGAGAGGGAGGCAGAGAGAGAGGGGGGAAGCAGGCTCCCCGCTGAGCAGAGAGCCCGATGTGGGGCTCCATTCCAGGACCCTGAAATCATGACCTGAGCCGAAGGCAGAGGCCTAAACCACTGAGCCACCCAGGAGCCCCCATATCTGGTAATTTTTAACCAACGTGGATTTGCTGCATCAAATAGTTCCTTCTTCTTCAAATATAAATATATAAATAAAGTGATCAAGTCACTCGCATGTCTTAGGAGAATGTCATACCTTTAGTAGCCAACTTGAAATCTTGGCCATTGGTTTTGATTTTTGTTTTGGTTAGATTTGGTTCGGTTTTTGTCATTTTAAAGATCCCTCCAGCCCTTGGCTCTGTCTGACCTGATTGCTTTCAGCTGTTTCTGCAACAAAATTGTCCCGGCAGCGAAAACTCTCATTGTTTACAGTGGCGCCCCCTTCTGAACACTTTGTTAATAAAAAGCTTTTTTTTTTGTTTGTTTGTTTTTCGGCTATGGTAAATGTGGAACAACAATGAGGTACTTCAAAGAGGTGAACCACAGATAAATTTCTCTAAGGGTGGGGTGAGGGTTACTCAAAAAGGAACTTGACAAGGCTTTTAAAGATATCGACAATCATTATAACATAACTTGACTGATTGTTACCGCGCTCTTAACTGGGCAAACACTTGTTGGCTTCCAAGAAAAACTAACATAGTTGAAATGGTTCTAGTGGCCTTCTAGCACAGGGTATGATGGGGTAGGTATTCTAGCCACTGGCTGTGCAAGGCATGAGGCCTGTTAGTGATTCTATTTTTTCCTCTGCAGAATGGGTCTTTCTACATTCCAGGTCCTTTCTACCCCAATAAATAATGCGGCGATTCTCTCAGTGAGTTGTACTTTGGGTTTAAACAGCCAACTGTCTCTTAAAAAGGTCTTTTGTTTAAATTCCTTTAAAGAAAAGTCCTTTCAAAAAAATTTTTTTATTTTTTATTTTTAAATCCCATATGTTTACTCTGATCATGGAACTTTGTCATTTTGACCATCTCTGCTGATTAAAATATTCTTTTTTTTTTTTTTAAAGATTTTCTGTATTTATTTGACAGAGAGAGAAATCACAAGTAGGCGGAGAGTCAGGCAGAGAGAGATAGAAAAGCAGGCTCCTGCTGAGCAAAGAGCCCGATGCGGGGCTCAATCCCAGGACACTGAGATCATGGCCCGAGCCGAAGGCAGAGGCTTAATCCACTGAGCCACCCAGGCGCCCCTGATTAAAATATTCTTCATCATTAGCACCTACGGCTCTCCTCTCTTGGTGGTCTCTCCGGAAGGGGTCTTCTCTAGCTCTTCTAGCAGGAGATGGGCAGTTCCCAAATACCCCTGTTGCCAGACTAACCTTACCTATCCTGCAGGGTCAGGTAGGCCTGGCCCTTTATCTGTTGTTCTCCTCTGAGGGGTTAGTTTTTCATAGATACCGTGCTTTGCTTTTGTCAGGATTTACCCTGGATTATCAAAACCCTTTTCTTCTGCCAGTGAAGCCTAAGAAACTGTCCTAATGAGAAACCAGGAATTCAAACAGATCATATTTATCCTGAATGTTCTGTCCAAAATGAAAAATTCATTTCTGAGGTGCCTCAAGATCTCTGAGAAGGGAAGTTTCACCAACTCTGTCATGTAGGGGCATCAATTCCGATTCTGTGTCAATTTTACTACTTTCCCAGCTAGTAATTCTCTACCTCAGAAAGCCCACTGTCAACCGTTTTCTCTTTCAAAGGCAGTTGCTCTTAGAGTCTTCACATGGCACTTGGAGCCTGCTGGTCGTTGGCTACTGCCCTCTGTACCTTGGGTCTAACAGCTGCAAGGCTTCAAGATGAGCACGTCTCTTGTTCTAGGACTTAATATAGTTTGGGGCACATGGTAAGCAATAATCACTTCTTTAGTTGATCCAAGTGTTGGGTCTTTCTTAATTATTCTACTACCACAATTTACTTGTTCTAAGATTTGTCCCCCCCCCCCCATTTTAATATCTCTTAAGGTGGCACTCACCTTGCACTTGATGACATATCCTACTTTAACTGACAGCATTTCTCTTTCTTAGTCGAACATAAACTATAGTGCATCTTACACTTGATGAAAGCTAGGATGCAATGAAATACTCTATTATGGTTACGATTCTGATATTTGAAATCCTCCGGTAGCTCCCTGTGCCCCCACAGTGTAGTACCTCACCTCCTCGCCATAGTATACAAACCTTCTCACCCCCAGTGTTAACCCCGGGGCTCAGCCTCCATCCACAGGTGACGCTGCCAGATCAGCTGTCGGTTGTCATGAACTTGCTGTAGTTTCCCGAATGCACTGTGCTGCCTCCTGGCACTCTGAAACTTGACACACTCATCCTCATTCTTCGCTTTGCCCTTGTCTATCACCTCCCTTGAAAATCTGTTCCTAAGTGGCTTTTCCCAGCTCCCACCTACCCTTGGCAGTCTATTATCTCCCTGTGGTAAAGCCTGTCACACTGCACCATGGACATGCCCGTTGTCCCCCTGAGAAGAGAAAGGGGACAATGAGGGCCCCCAGCATTTGCAGCTCTAGTGCAGAGCCCCATGCCTGGCTTGCAGGAAATGCCAGATCATGAAGACAAACGGAGATCATCCTCTGGCTAAAACCAGCTCTTCTTTGCCTACCGCAGGATCTGGATCAATAAAGAGCAGCCAGTTATTATTGCTGTTTTTCTAGGGATTTTTACCCCATATATTTCCCAGGTCTCTACTCTTTTTGTGGCACTTTAATTCAGGCTTCAACCACTTCCTAGTCCGATCAGGTGAAATCATTTTCCTTCCCATACCCTCGATGTATTTCACATCTAGTAATTCTTTATTTAAAGATCTTATTTACCCATTTGACAGACAGATCACAAGTAGGTAGAGAGGGAGGCAGAGAGAGAGGGGGGAAGCAGGCTCCCCGCTGAGCAGAGAGCCCGATGTGGGGCTCCATTCCAGGACCCTGAAATCATGACCTGAGCCGAAGGCAGAGGCCTAAACCACTGAGCCACCCAGGAGCCCCCATATCTGGTAATTTTTAACCAACGTGGATTTGCTGCATCAAATAGTTCCTTCTTCTTCAAATATAAATATATAAATAAAGTGATCAAGTCACTCGCATGTCTTAGGAGAATGTCATACCTTTAGTAGCCAACTTGAAATCTTGGCCATTGGTTTTGATTTTTGTTTTGGTTAGATTTGGTTCGGTTTTTGTCATTTTAAAGATCCCTCCAGCCCTTGGCTCTGTCTGACCTGATTGCTTTCAGCTGTTTCTGCAACAAAATTGTCCCGGCAGCGAAAACTCTCATTGTTTACAGTGGCGCCCCCTTCTGAACACTTTGTTAATAAAAAGCTTTTTTGTTTGTTTGTTTGTTTTTCGGCTATGGTAAATGTGGAACAACAATGAGGTACTTCAAAGAGGTGAACCACAGATAAATTTCTCTAAGGGTGGGGTGAGGGTTACTCAAAAAGGAACTTGACAAGGCTTTTAAAGATATCGACAATCATTATAACATAACTTGACTGATTGTTACCGCGCTCTTAACTGGGCAAACACTTGTTGGCTTCCAAGAAAAACTAACATAGTTGAAATGGTTCTAGTGGCCTTCTAGCACAGGGTATGATGGGGTAGGTATTCTAGCCACTGGCTGTGCAAGGCATGAGGCCTGTTAGTGATTCTATTTTTTCCTCTGCAGAATGGGTCTTTCTACATTCCAGGTCCTTTCTACCCCAATAAATAATGCGGCGATTCTCTCAGTGAGTTGTACTTTGGGTTTAAACAGCCAACTGTCTCTTAAAAAGGTCTTTTGTTTAAATTCCTTTAAAGAAAAGTCCTTTCAAAAAAATTTTTTTATTTTTTATTTTTAAATCCCATATGTTTACTCTGATCATGGAACTTTGTCATTTTGACCATCTCTGCTGATTAAAATATTCTTTTTTTTTTTTTTTAAAGATTTTCTGTATTTATTTGACAGAGAGAGAAATCACAAGTAGGCGGAGAGTCAGGCAGAGAGAGATAGAAAAGCAGGCTCCTGCTGAGCAAAGAGCCCGATGCGGGGCTCAATCCCAGGACACTGAGATCATGGCCCGAGCCGAAGGCAGAGGCTTAATCCACTGAGCCACCCAGGCGCCCCTGATTAAAATATTCTTCATCATTAGCACCTACGGCTCTCCTCTCTTGGTGGTCTCTCCGGAAGGGGTCTTCTCTAGCTCTTCTAGCAGGAGATGGGCAGTTCCCAAATACCCCTGTTGCCAGACTAACCTTACCTATCCTGCAGGGTCAGGTAGGCCTGGCCCTTTATCTGTTGTTCTCCTCTGAGGGGTTAGTTTTTCATAGATACCGTGCTTTGCTTTTGTCAGGATTTACCCTGGATTATCAAAACCCTTTTCTTCTGCCAGTGAAGCCTAAGAAACTGTCCTAATGAGAAACCAGGAATTCAAACAGATCATATTTATCCTGAATGTTCTGTCCAAAATGAAAAATTCATTTCTGAGGTGCCTCAAGATCTCTGAGAAGGGAAGTTTCACCAACTCTGTCATGTAGGGGCATCAATTCCGATTCTGTGTCAATTTTACTACTTTCCCAGCTAGTAATTCTCTACCTCAGAAAGCCCACTGTCAACCGTTTTCTCTTTCAAAGGCAGTTGCTCTTAGAGTCTTCACATGGCACTTGGAGCCTGCTGGTCGTTGGCTACTGCCCTCTGTACCTTGGGTCTAACAGCTGCAAGGCTTCAAGATGAGCACGTCTCTTGTTCTAGGACTTAATATAGTTTGGGGCACATGGTAAGCAATAATCACTTCTTTAGTTGATCCAAGTGTTGGGTCTTTCTTAATTATTCTACTACCACAATTTACTTGTTCTAAGATTTGTCCCCCCCCCCATTTTAATATCTCTTAAGGTGGCACTCACCTTGCACTTGATGACATATCCTACTTTAACTGACAGCATTTCTCTTTCTTAGTCGAACATAAACTATAGTGCATCTTACACTTGATGAAAGCTAGGATGCAATGAAATACTCTATTATGGTTACGATTCTGATATTTGAAATCCTCCGGTAGCTCCCTGTGCCCCCACAGTGTAGTACCTCACCTCCTCGCCATAGTATACAAACCTTCTCACCCCCAGTGTTAACCCCGGGGCTCAGCCTCCATCCACAGGTGACGCTGCCAGATCAGCTGTCGGTTGTCATGAACTTGCTGTAGTTTCCCGAATGCACTGTGCTGCCTCCTGGCACTCTGAAACTTGACACACTCATCCTCATTCTTCGCTTTGCCCTTGTCTATCACCTCCCTTGAAAATCTGTTCCTAAGTGGCTTTTCCCAGCTCCCACCTACCCTTGGCAGTCTATTATCTCCCTGTGGTAAAGCCTGTCACACTGCACCATGGACATGCCCGTTGTCCCCCTGAGAAGAGAAAAGGGACAATGAGGGCCCCCAGCATTTGCAGCTCTAGTGCAGAGCCCCATGCCTGGCTTGCAGGAAATGCCAGATCATGAAGACAAACGGAGATCATCCTCTGGCTAAAACCAGCTCTTCTTTGCCTACCGCAGGATCTGGATCAATAAAGAGCAGCCAGTTATTATTGCTGTTTTTCTAGGGATTTTTACCCCATATATTTCCCAGGTCTCTACTCTTTTTGTGGCACTTTAATTCAGGCTTCAACCACTTCCTAGTCCGATCAGGTGAAATCATTTTCCTTCCCATACCCTCGATGTATTTCACATCTAGTAATTCTTTATTTAAAGATCTTATTTACCCATTTGACAGACAGATCACAAGTAGGTAGAGAGGGAGGCAGAGAGAGAGGGGGGAAGCAGGCTCCCCGCTGAGCAGAGAGCCCGATGTGGGGCTCCATTCCAGGACCCTGAAATCATGACCTGAGCCGAAGGCAGAGGCCTAAACCACTGAGCCACCCAGGAGCCCCCATATCTGGTAATTTTTAACCAACGTGGATTTGCTGCATCAAATAGTTCCTTCTTCTTCAAATATAAATATATAAATAAAGTGATCAAGTCACTCGCATGTCTTAGGAGAATGTCATACCTTTAGTAGCCAACTTGAAATCTTGGCCATTGGTTTTGATTTTTGTTTTGGTTAGATTAGGTTCGGTTTTTGTCATTTTAAAAATCCCTCCAGCCCTTGGCTCTGTCTGACCTGATTGCTTTCAGCTGTTTCTGCAACAAAATTGTCCCGGCAGCGAAAACTCTCATTGTTTACAGTGGCGCCCCCTTCTGAACACTTTGTTAATAAAAAGCTTTTTTTGTTTGTTTGTTTGTTTTTCGGCTATGGTAAATGTGGAACAACAATGAGGTACTTCAAAGAGGTGAACCACAGATAAATTTCTCTAAGGGTGGGGTGAGGGTTACTCAAAAAGGAACTTGACAAGGCTTTTAAAGATATCGACAATCATTATAACATAACTTGACTGATTGTTACCGCGCTCTTAACTGGGCAAACACTTGTTGGCTTCCAAGAAAAACTAACATAGTTGAAATGGTTCTAGTGGCCTTCTAGCACAGGGTATGATGGGGTAGGTATTCTAGCCACTGGCTGTGCAAGGCATGAGGCCTGTTAGTGATTCTATTTTTTCCTCTGCAGAATGGGTCTTTCTACATTCCAGGTCCTTTCTACCCCAATAAATAATGCGGCGATTCTCTCAGTGAGTTGTACTTTGGGTTTAAACAGCCAACTGTCTCTTAAAAAGGTCTTTTCTTTAAATTCCTTTAAAGAAAAGTCCTTTCAAAAAAATTTTTTTATTTTTTATTTTTAAATCCCATATGTTTACTCTGATCATGGAACTTTGTCATTTTTACCATCTCTGCTGATTAAAATATTCTTTTTTTTTTTTTTTAAAGATTTTCTGTATTTATTTGACAGAGAGAGAAATCACAAGTAGGCGGAGAGTCAGGCAGAGAGAGATAGAAAAGCAGGCTCCTGCTGAGCAAAGAGCCCGATGCGGGGCTCAATCCCAGGACACTGAGATCATGGCCCGAGCCGAAGGCAGAGGCTTAATCCACTGAGCCACCCAGGCGCCCCTGATTAAAATATTCTTCATCATTAGCACCTACGGCTCTCCTCTCTTGGTGGTCTCTCCGGAAGGGGTCTTCTCTAGCTCTTCTAGCAGGAGATGGGCAGTTCCCAAATACCCCTGTTGCCAGACTAACCTTACCTATCCTGCAGGGTCAGGTAGGCCTGGCCCTTTATCTGTTGTTCTCCTCTGAGGGGTTAGTTTTTCATAGATACCGTGCTTTGCTTTTGTCAGGATTTACCCTGGATTATCAAAACCCTTTTCTTCTGCCAGTGAAGCCTAAGAAACTGTCCTAATGAGAAACCAGGAATTCAAACAGATCATATTTATCCTGAATGTTCTGTCCAAAATGAAAAATTCATTTCTGAGGTGCCTCAAGATCTCTGAGAAGGGAAGTTTCACCAACTCTGTCATGTAGGGGCATCAATTCCGATTCTGTGTCAATTTTACTACTTTCCCAGCTAGTAATTCTCTACCTCAGAAAGCCCACTGTCAACCGTTTTCTCTTTCAAAGGCAGTTGCTCTTAGAGTCTTCACATGGCACTTGGAGCCTGCTGGTCGTTGGCTACTGCCCTCTGTACCTTGGGTCTAACAGCTAAAGGGCATCAAGATGAGCACGTCTCTTGTTCTAGGACTTAATATAGTTTGGGGCACATGGTAAGCAATAATCACTTCTTTAGTTGATCCAAGTGTTGGATCTTTCTTAATTATTCTACTACCACAATTTACTTGTTCTAAGATTTGTCCCCCCCCCCATTTTAATATCTCTTAAGGTGGCACTCACCTTGCACTTGATGACATATCCTACTTTAACTGACAGCATTTCTCTTTCTTAGTCGAACATAAACTATAGTGCATCTTACACTTGATGAAAGCTAGGATGCAATGAAATACTCTATTATGGTTACGATTCTGATATTTGAAATCCTCCGGTAGCTCCCTGTGCCCCCACAGTGTAGTACCTCACCTCCTCGCCATAGTATACAAACCTTCTCACCCCCAGTGTTAACCCCGGGGCTCAGCCTCCATCCACAGGTGACGCTGCCAGATCAGCTGTCGGTTGTCATGAACTTGCTGTAGTTTCCCGAATGCACTGTGCTGCCTCCTGGCACTCTGAAACTTGACACACTCATCCTCATTCTTCGCTTTGCCCTTGTCTATCACCTCCCTTGAAAATCTGTTCCTAAGTGGCTTTTCCCAGCTCCCACCTACCCTTGGCAGTCTATTATCTCCCTGTGGTAAAGCCTGTCACACTGCACCATGGACATGCCCGTTGTCCCCCTGAGAAGAGAAAGGGGACAATGAGGGCCCCCAGCATTTGCAGCTCTAGTGCAGAGCCCCATGCCTGGCTTGCAGGAAATGCCAGATCATGAAGACAAACGGAGATCATCCTCTGGCTAAAACCAGCTCTTCTTTGCCTACCGCAGGATCTGGATCAATAAAGAGCAGCCAGTTATTATTGCTGTTTTTCTAGGGATTTTTACCCCATATATTTCCCAGGTCTCTACTCTTTTTGTGGCACTTTAATTCAGGCTTCAACCACTTCCTAGTCCGATCAGGTGAAATCATTTTCCTTCCCATACCCTCGATGTATTTCACATCTAGTAATTCTTTATTTAAAGATCTTATTTACCCATTTGACAGACAGATCACAAGTAGGTAGAGAGGGAGGCAGAGAGAGAGGGGGGAAGCAGGCTCCCCGCTGAGCAGAGAGCCCGATGTGGGGCTCCATTCCAGGACCCTGAAATCATGACCTGAGCCGAAGGCAGAGGCCTAAACCACTGAGCCACCCAGGAGCCCCCATATCTGGTAATTTTTAACCAACGTGGATTTGCTGCATCAAATAGTTCCTTCTTCTTCAAATATAAATATATAAATAAAGTGATCAAGTCACTCGCATGTCTTAGGAGAATGTCATACCTTTAGTAGCCAACTTGAAATCTTGGCCATTGGTTTTGATTTTTGTTTTGGTTAGATTAGGTTCGGTTTTTGTCATTTTAAAAATCCCTCCAGCCCTTGGCTCTGTCTGACCTGATTGCTTTCAGCTGTTTCTGCAACAAAATTGTCCCGGCAGCGAAAACTCTCATTGTTTACAGTGGCGCCCCCTTCTGAACACTTTGTTAATAAAAAGCTTTTTTTGTTTGTTTGTTTGTTTTTCGGCTATGGTAAATGTGGAACAACAATGAGGTACTTCAAAGAGGTGAACCACAGATAAATTTCTCTAAGGGTGGGGTGAGGGTTACTCAAAAAGGAACTTGACAAGGCTTTTAAAGATATCGACAATCATTATAACATAACTTGACTGATTGTTACCGCGCTCTTAACTGGGCAAACACTTGTTGGCTTCCAAGAAAAACTAACATAGTTGAAATGGTTCTAGTGGCCTTCTAGCACAGGGTATGATGGGGTAGGTATTCTAGCCACTGGCTGTGCAAGGCATGAGGCCTGTTAGTGATTCTATTTTTTCCTCTGCAGAATGGGTCTTTCTACATTCCAGGTCCTTTCTACCCCAATAAATAATGCGGCGATTCTCTCAGTGAGTTGTACTTTGGGTTTAAACAGCCAACTGTCTCTTAAAAAGGTCTTTTCTTTAAATTCCTTTAAAGAAAAGTCCTTTCAAAAAAATTTTTTTATTTTTTATTTTTAAATCCCATATGTTTACTCTGATCATGGAACTTTGTCATTTTTACCATCTCTGCTGATTAAAATATTCTTTTTTTTTTTTTTTAAAGATTTTCTGTATTTATTTGACAGAGAGAGAAATCACAAGTAGGCGGAGAGTCAGGCAGAGAGAGATAGAAAAGCAGGCTCCTGCTGAGCAAAGAGCCCGATGCGGGGCTCAATCCCAGGACACTGAGATCATGGCCCGAGCCGAAGGCAGAGGCTTAATCCACTGAGCCACCCAGGCGCCCCTGATTAAAATATTCTTCATCATTAGCACCTACGGCTCTCCTCTCTTGGTGGTCTCTCCGGAAGGGGTCTTCTCTAGCTCTTCTAGCAGGCGATGGGCAGTTCCCAAATACCCCTGTTGCCAGACTAACCTTACCTATCCTGCAGGGTCAGGTAGGCCTGGCCCTTTATCTGTTGTTCTCCTCTGAGGGGTTAGTTTTTCATAGATACCGTGCTTTGCTTTTGTCAGGATTTACCCTGGATTATCAAAACCCTTTTCTTCTGCCAGTGAAGCCTAAGAAACTGTCCTAATGAGAAACCAGGAATTCAAACAGATCATATTTATCCTGAATGTTCTGTCCAAAATGAAAAATTCATTTCTGAGGTGCCTCAAGATCTCTGAGAAGGGAAGTTTCACCAACTCTGTCATGTAGGGGCATCAATTCCGATTCTGTGTCAATTTTACTACTTTCCCAGCTAGTAATTCTCTACCTCAGAAAGCCCACTGTCAACCGTTTTCTCTTTCAAAGGCAGTTGTTCTTAGAGTCTGCACATGGCACTTGGGGCCTGCTGGTCATTGGCTACTGCCCTCTGTACCTTGGGTCTAACAGCTGCAAGGCTTCAAGATGAGCACGTCTCTTGTTCTAGGACTTAATATAGTTTGGGGCACATGGTAAGCAATAATCACTTCTTTAGTTGATCCAAGTGTTGGATCTTTCTTAATTATTCTACTACAACAATTTACTTGTTCTAAGATGTGCCCCCCCCCATTTTAATATCTCTTAAGGTGGCACTCACCTTGCACTTGATGACATATCCTACTTCAACTGACAGCATTTCTCTTTCTTAGTCGAACATAAACTATAGTGCATCTTACACTTGATGAAAGCTAGGATGCAATGAAATACTCTATTATGGTTACGATTCTGATATTTGAAATCCTCCGGTAGCTCCCTGTGCCCCCACAGTGTAGTACCTCACCTCCTCGCCATAGTATACAAACCTTCTCACCCTCAGTGTTAACCCCGGGGATCAGCCTCCATCCCCAAGTGATGCTGCCAGATCAGCTGTCGGTTGTCATGAACTTGCTGTAGTTTCCCGAATGCACTGTGCTGCCTCCTGGCACTCTGAAACTTGACACACTCATCCTCATTCTTCGCTTTGCCCTTGTCTATCACCTCCCTTGAAAATCTGTTCCTAAGTGGCTTTTCCCAGCTCCCACCTACCCTTGGCAGTCTATTATCTCCTTGTGGTAAAGCCTGTCTCATTGCATCATGGACATGCCCGTTGTCCCCCCTGAGAAGAGGAAAGGGACAATGAGGGACCCAGCATTTGCAGCTCTAGTGCAGAGCCCCATGCCTGGCTGGCAGGAAATGCTAGATCATGAAGACAAACGGAGATCATCCTCTGGCTAAAACCAGCTCTTCTTTGCCTATCGCAGGATCTGGTCAATAAAGAGCAGCCAGTTATTATTGCTGTTTTTCTAGGGATTTTTACCCCATATATTTCCCAGGTCTCTACTCTTTTTGTGGCACTTTAATTCAGGCTTCAACCACTTCCTAGTCCGATCAGGTGAAATCATTTTCCTTCCCATACCCTCGATGTATTTCACATCTAGTAATTCTTTATTTAAAGATCTTATTTACCCATTTGACAGACAGATCACAAGTAGGTAGAGAGGGAGGCAGAGAGAGAGGGAGGAAGCAGGCTCCCCGCTGAGCAGAGAGCCCGATGTGGGGCTCCATTCCAGGACCCTGAAATCATGACCTGAGCCGAAGGCAGAGGCCTAAACCACTGAGCCACCCAGGAGCCCCCATATCTGGTAATTTTTAACCAACGTGGATTTGCTGCATCAAATAGTTCCTTCTTCTTCAAATATAAATATATAAATAAAGTGATCAAGTCACTCGCATGTCTTAGGAGAATGTCATACCTTTAGTAGCAAACTTGAAATCTTGGCTATTGGTTTTGATTTTTGTTTTGGTTAGATTTGGTTCGGTTTTTGTCATTTTAAAAATCCCTCCAGCCCTTGGCTCTGTCTGACCCGATTGCTTTCCGCTGTTTCTGCCACAAAATTATCCCGGTAGCGAAAACTCTCATTGTTTACAGTGGCGCCCCCTTCTGAACACTTTGTTTATAAAAAGCTTTTTTTGTTTGTTTGTTTGTTTTTGTTTTTTGGCTACGGAAAATGTGGAACAACCATGAGGTATTTCAAGGAGGTGAACCACAGATAAATTTCTCTAAGGGTGGGTGAAGGTTATTCAAAAAGGAACTTGACAAGGCTTTTAAAGATATCGACAATCATTATAACATAACGTGACTGATTCTTACCGTGCTATTAACTGGGCAAACACTTGTTGGCTTCCAAGAAAGACTAACATAGTTGAGGTTGTTCTAGCGGCCTTCTAGCACAGGGTCTCATGAGGCAGGTATTCTAGCCACTGGCTGTGCAAGGCATGAGGCCTGTTAGTGATTCTCTTTTTCCTCTGCAGAATGGGTCTTTCTACATTCCAGGGCCTTTCTACCCCAATAAATAATGCGGCGATTCTCTCAGTGAGTTGTACTATTGGTTTAAACAGCCAACTGTCTCTTATAAAGGACTTTTGTTTAAATTCCTTTAAAAAAAAGTCCTTTCAAAAAAATCTTTTTTTTTTATTTTTTATTTTTTAATCCCATATGTTTACTCTGATCATGGAACTTTGTCATTTTGACATTCTCTGCTGATTAAAATATTCTTCATCACCAGCACCTACTGCTCTCCTCTCCTGGTGGTCTCTCCGGAAGGGGTCTTCTCTAGCTCTTCTAGCAGGAGATGGGCACTTCCCCTCTACCGCTGTTTCCAGACCAACCTTTCCTATCCTGCAGGGTCAGGTCAGCCTGGCCCTTTATCTGTTGTTCTCCTCTGAGTGGTTAGTTTTCATAGATACCTTACTTTGCTTTTGTCAGGATTTACCCTGGACTATCAAAACCCTTTTCTTGTGCCCGTGAAGCTTAAGAAACAGTCCTAATGAGAGAACCAGAAACTCGAACAGATCATATTTATCCTGAATGTTCTGTCGAAAATGAAAAATACATTTCTGAGGAGCCTCAAGATCTCTGAGAAGGGAAGTTTCACCAACTCTGTCATGTAGGGGCATCAATTCCGATTCTGTGTCAATTGTCCTACTTTCCCAACTAGTAATTCTCTACCTCTCAAAGCCCACTCTCAACCGTTTCCTCTCTCAAAGGCAGTTGCTCTTAGAGTCTGCACATGGCACTTGGGGCCTGCTGGTCGTTGGCTACAGCCCACGGTACCTTGGGTCTAACAGCTGCGGGGCATCAAGATGAGCACGTCTCTTGTTCTAGGACTTAATATAGTTTGGGGCACATGGTAAGCAATAATCACTTCTTTAGTTGATCCAAGTGTTGGACCTTTCTTATTTATTCTACTACCACAATTTACTTGTTCTAAGATTTGTCCCCCACCCCCATTTTAATATCTCTTAAGGTGGCACTCACCTTGCACTTGATCCTAGTTTAACTGACAGCATTTCTCTTTCTTAGTCGAACATAAACTATAGTGCATCTTACACTTGATGAAAGCTAGGATGCAATTAAATACTCTATTATGGTTTCGATCCTAATCCAATCCATTACTCTAACACTGACTAGTACATAACCCTGTCGTTGATACTAATGTGGACTTTAAACCAATACCTGATCCTGACTGTAAACCTGACCCTGGCTCTAGACTTCACCTGACCCTGACTAAGGAAAACACCAGAAACCTAACCCTGAACCTAAAAGTGACCCTGACCCTGACCCTAACACTAACCCTGACACTGAATGTGAGCCTGACCCTATCTCTAACCCTAAACCTAACCCTCCCTGACACTAACACGGGCCCTGACCCGAAACCTAACGCTGAACCTAACCCTAAAACTAACCCCTAACATTATCCCTGACACTGACCCTAACCCGGTCTAACCCTAACCCTCAACCTACCTCTACCCTAACACTAACCACACTTTAACAATAATCCCGAACCTCTCCCTGACCATGATCATAACCCTAACTCTGAAATTTGCCTTTGTCAGATCTTAAACTTAAACCTGACCGTAGCCTTGACCTTAACTCTGACCCTAACCCAGACTGTAATCCTAACTCTGACGCAAACCGTGATGCTGAACAGAATCATAACCCTAAAGCTAACCCTGATCCTGAACCTACTCATAAAACAGAACCTAAACATAAAGCTGACCTTACCATAACCATGAACCTAACCCTGACCCTGACCGTACCGTGACACTAAACCTGTCCTAAACCTAACCCTGAACTGACATGACCTTGCCCCAAAACAAAAACTTGAACCTGACCCTAAATCTGACCATCATCCTGAACCTGACACTAAACCTAATAGTCACCCTAACACTGACCGTGACCCTGACTCTGACCGAAACCCTAACCCTGACCCTACTGTGAGCCTGACCCTAAACCTAACCATGAACCTAACCCTAACCCTGACCCCTACCCTAAGCCTCGCTAACCCTGACCCCAACGAGGTCTAAACCTAAACCTGACCCTAAGTCTTTCTTCTCCCTAACCCTAACACTAACCTGGTCTAAACCCAGCTCTGTTCCCTCCAGTGGGGACAGCAGCTGCACCCACGCCTCCCAAGGGCTGGGGGAAGGCTGTATGGGGGTCACTGGATGGGCACTGCATTGAGTGGAGTGTGAGCCTTGAGCAGCTTGGGGACCAGCGGCTCAGGGAGCTCTGGTGGAGCAGAAAGTTTGGTAAGGTGCCCCCAGGCAGTGGTGACCTTACTTCCCTGACGACAGAGCCCAACAGAATTGGAACCCACGTATCCAGGCACCCCATAAAGAGAAAACCCTCCTGTCCAGCTCATTTCTAGGCACATCCTAAAGGAAGGGACATGTTCTTCTGCTGTACTGAAGCCGAGAGGATGCAGGGAGAAGAGAGCTCGCCGCTTGACACGTCCCCTCCCTGACAGGTCATATCAGGTTTCACCAACGCCTCAGGCCCTTTGGCTAATAAAATCAAAAGGTGACACCAGGGGGCTCAGAGTCAGAGAGTCCCACACCTTCTGATCCACTGGTGTAGCCCTAGGTCTCTTCGCAGTCTCTCTCTCACTGTGTGTGTGTGTGTGTTTGTGTGTGTGTGTGTGTGTGTGTGTGTGTGCGCCTCTGAGTGTCTGTGTCTTTGTGTGTATAGAGGACCTGGCCATGCCATCATGGGTGGAGATGACCCAAGCAGGATCAGGCTGATGAGGGTTTAGATGTCTGGTGGGCAAGTCATGTTCACACCCCGTTTAAGGCTGGTTAAGTGGGATCGGGTGTAGGGTCTACACCCTTCTGCCCAGGGATTATCCTGAGACCTTGAAGAGATGGGTCCATAGCCAGGAGCGGGGCTAACCCCAACAGTAACCACTAACCCTGACCCTGACACTGACTGTGAGCCTGCCCCAAACCCTAACCCAAGCCCTGACCCTGACCCTGTATGTGATCCTGACCTGAACCCTAAACCTAAACCTAAGCCTGACACTCACCCTGATGTGGACCCTGAACTAAACTTAAATCTGACCTTACCGTAACCATGACTCAAACCTAATCATGACACAGACCCTGACCCTAATCCTAACCCTGACGCTGACCTAACCCTGACACTAACCCTAACACAGACCGTGACTGTGAGCCTGACCCTTACCCTAAACCTAAAGGTAACTCTAACCATGACCCTAATACGGACCCGGAACCTAAACCTAACGCTGACCCTGACCCTAACACTAACCCCTACCCTAAACCAAACCCTAACACTGACCTTACGCTGTCTAACCCTAACCCTACCATAACCCTACTTCTAACTCTAACCCTAACCCTAATCCCAAACCCTACCGCCAAAACCTAACTGTGACACTGAACCGAACATTGACGCTAAACCAAAGCCTGACGCTAAACCTGACCCTGTCCCTGACCTTCACCTGACCCAGACCCTGACCCTAATCCTAACCATGACACTAACACTGACCACTACATAATCCTGTCCCTGACTGGAATGTGGACTTTAAACCAATACCTATACCTGACCCTAAACCTGACACTGGCGCTAAACTTCACCCTGACCCTGACCCAGACCATGACCATAAACCTAACCCTGACCCTTACAGTGAGCCTGACCCTGACCTGAACAACAAACTGACCCTGACTGTGAGCCTGACCCTAACACTAACCCTAAATGTAATCCTGACCCTGACACTAACACGGGCCCTCCCCAGAATCCTATCGCTGAACCCAACCCTAACACTAACCACTAACCCTACCGCAGACCCTGATCCTAACAAGCTCTAACCCTAAACGTCAACCAAACGCTAACCCTAACACTAACCCTAACTTTAACAATAACCCTGACCCTATACCTGACTATGATCATAACCCTACCCTGATCTTTGCCTATACCAGACCCGGACCCTATACGTGACCCTGGCCCTGAGCCTAAACCTAACCATGACCCTAACACTGACCACTACATAACCCTGTCGCTGACCCGAATGTGGACTTTAAACCAATACCTGATCCTGACCGTAACCCTGACACTGGCCCAAGATTTCACCCTGACCCTGACCCAGACCATGACCATAAATCTTACCCTGACCCTAACAGTGACCCGTCCCTGACCTGAACACTGAACCTGACCCTGACTGTGAGCCTGACCCTAACTCTAACCCTAAACGTAACCCTGACCCTGACACTAACACGGGCCCTAACCGTAAACCTAACGATTAACCTAACCCTAAAACTAACCCCTAACATTATCACTGACCCTGACCCTAACCCGGTCTAACCCTAACCCTCAACCTACCTCTAACCCTACCCCTAACCCCACTTTAACAATAATCCTGACCCTCTCCCTGAAATTGATCATAACCCTAACTCTGAACTTTGCCTATGTCAGCCCTTAACCTTAAACCTGACCCTGGCTTTGACCTTAACACTGACCCTAACCCTGACTGTAAACCTAACTCTCACCCAATCCATGATCCTGACAGAATCATAACACTAAAGCTAACCCTGATCCTGAACCTACACATAAAACAGAACCTAAACATAAAGCTGACCTTACCATAACCATGAACCTAACCCTGAACCTGAACCTAACCCTGACACTAAAACTGTCCCAAACCTAACCCTGACCCTGACATGGACCTTGCCCCCAAACCTAAACTTGAACCTGACCCTAAATCTGACCATGACCCTGAACCTGAACCTAAACCTAACCGTCACTAACACTGACCCTGACCCTGACTCTGACCATAACCTTAACCGTGACCCTACTGTGAGTCTGACCCTAAACCTAACCATGAACCTAACCCTAACCCTGACCCCTACCCTAAGCCTTACGCTAACCCTGACCCCAACGAGGTCTAAACCTAACCCTGACCCTAAGTCTTTCTAAACCCTAACCCTAACACTAACCTAGTCTAAACCCAGCTCTGTTGCCTCCAGCGGGGACAACAGCTGCACCCAGGCCTCCCAAGGGCTGGGTGGAGTCTGAATGGGGGTCACTGGATGGGCACTGCATTGAGTGGAGTGTGAGCCTGAGCAGCTTGCGCACCGGTGGCTCAGGGAGCTTTGCTACAGCAGGAAGTTCGGTAAGGAGCCCCCAGGCAGTGGTGACCTCACTTCCCTGACGACAGAGCCCAACGGAATTGCAACCCATGTATCCAGGCAACCCATTACAGAGAAAAAACCCCTGCCCAGCTCATTTCTAGGCACATCCTAAAGGAAGCGACATGTTCTTCTGCTGTACTGAAGCCGGGAGGATGCAGGGAGAAGAGAGCTCGCCCGCCAGACACGTCGCCTCCCTTCAGGTCATATCATGTTTCCCCAATGCCTCAGACCCTTTGGCTAATAAAATCAAAAGGTGACACCAGGGGGCTCAGAGTCAGAGAGTCCCACACCTTCTGATCCACGGGTGTAGCCCTAGGTCTCTTCCCCATTTCTGTGTGTGTGTGTGTGCCTCTGGGTGTCTGTGTGTCTGTGTGTAAAGAGGAACTTGCCATGCCATCGTGGGAGGAGATGCCCCAAGCAGGATCAGGCTGATGAGGGTTTAGATGTCTGGTGGGCAAGTTATGTTCACACACCAGTTTAAGGCTGGTTAAGTGGGATCGGGTGGAGGGTCTACACCCTTCTGCACAGGGTTTATCCTGAGACCCTGAATGGATGGGTCCATGACCCAGGAGCGGGGCTAACCCTAACAGTAACCACTAACCCTGACCCTGACACTGACTGTGAGCCTGCCCCAAACCCTAACCCAAACGCTGACACTGACCCTGACACATTATGCCCCGCCCATGCTTAAGTACGAAGAGGGCACAAACACGCATTTTGACCCTCAGCGTGAGTCCTGTCCTCTAGTAAGTCTTCTCAGTGGCTGGACCATTAGACGTCATAATGGGCTTGCCATGCCCCTAGGCCCCAAGTTTTAACCAGCTTTCTGGTTGTCCCCTCGCCCCTCCCCAGGGCTCTGCTCTGGAAACTCTCTTTTGGTGGGACACCTGAGGTAAAAACAAAACAAAACCAACTCCTCCCATCTCAAAGAATAACCCCAAACTCTTCGGATCGGGCCAAATGCCCAGAGAGGAAGACTCGTCCATGGCCCATGAGGCCACCCGGACATTCCACGGCCATCAGTGACACAATATCCAGAGACAAAATCTTGAGCAAGCGTCTCACACTTGCCCCCTTGTTCATATCCTGAAGAGTTCTCCTCACTGTCTGTAGATCAGTCCTGCAATACCTACGACCCGAAACCTAAGCCGAGTTTGTGTTTTCAGACAACTGTCCCCACAGCCCTAGCCCACAAAACCTACAGGCACAGGTTCTTGGAGCCAAACCTGAGGACTGTACCTGGGAATTCTGCCCATTCCATTGGCCACAAACCTAGAAATAGGATGATAAACCTCCAAAGTGCCCGGGGCCATCCCAATAGTGTTGACTGCCCAGGAAAAACAAGGGCGGTCTGACACCAGCTGAGCATCTACCTGCACTTAGACCCGTGGACAGATGTCCCCAGAGGTAAATTGCAGTGAGCAGGCCCCTAGATCCTAATCGGATCCATTGCTTTGTTGTCCAGGCATCTCTCCTCAGAGGCCTGGATTCCAATAGCAGCATATGGCTGTTTCTTGAGGCACCCATCAGAAGAAATCTCGTCTGACGTGGGAATCTTGCACGTTGGAGCTGAGTCAAAGCCTCTGGTTAGGAGAACCCTTCAGGGACCCTGTGCCACTGCCTCATTCCAAGTTCTCCATGGACACAAACCCACATTAGGACCCATCCACAAGAGAGTCCATTTAAACTCAACCCTCTCAGTTTCTCCCCCAGATCCAGCAGATCTAACCTGTCTTGTCACTAGGACACAAGAGGTATGAGAGTCGGGCTCCCCAGCCAACCATCCTTAGAACCCTACTCAGAATCGATCCGTATGGGAAGTCCTGGAGCCAACCAAGAGGTCTCAATCGCCCTGCAGAAGAATCTTTACGGTTTGGAGAATCTCACAACTCCCATCGTGGGAAAAATTCCATGGCCTCGTGATCCACCACCTCTTCATGAAGAGGGCCATAAGGGACAAAAAATCCAACCTGAGCGTTTGTCAGATCCTCACCTGATTTCAGATGCACGAGATCTTGTTTCATCTGCAGAGCGTACCTGCCATGCCCTTGCCCAGACCCTAAGGTTGCTTGTGTTCTCAGACTTCTATCCTCAACTCCTGGCCCACAAGGCCTCCAGTTTGGCAATTCGAGAACTACAATGCAGCCCTCTGCCTGCCCTCCAGAAGAAAAAACATTGCCCTCTGGGGCTAACAAGAAACGCCCGAAATATATGGGGGAAATATCCCTAGAAAAACAGCTATAATAACTGGCTGCTCTTTATTGATCCAGATCCTGCGGTAGGCAAAGAAGAGCTGGTTTTAGCCAGAGGATGATCTCCGTTTGTCTTCATGATCTGGCATTTCCTGCTAGCCAGGCATGGGGCTCTGCACTAGAGCTGCAAATGCTGGGGGGGGCCCTCACTGTCCCTTTTCTCTTCTCAGGGGGACAACGGGCATGTCCATGGTGCAGTGTGACAGGCTTTACCACAGGGAGATAAAAGACTGCCAATGGTAGGTTGGAGCTAGGAAAAACCACTTAGGAACAGATTTTCAGGGGAGGTGATAGACAAGGGCAAAGTGAAGAATGAGGATGAGTGTGTCAAGTTTCAAAGTACCAGGAGGCAGCACAGTGCATTCGGGAAACTACAGCAAGTTCATGACAACTGACAGCTGATCTGGCAGCATCACCTGGGGATGGAGGCTGAGCCCCGGGGTTAACACTGGGGGTGAGATGGTTTGTATACTATGGCGAGGAGGTGAGGTACTACACTGTGGGGGCACAGGGAGCTACCGGAGGATTTCAAATATCAGAATCATAACCATAATAGTGTATTTAATTGCATCCTAGCTTTCATCAAGGGTAAGATGCACTATAGTTTATGTTCGACTAAGAAAGAGAAATGCTGTCAGTTAAACTAGGATATGTCATCAAGTGCAAGGTGAGTGCCATCTTAAGAGATATTAAAATGGGGGGGTGGAAATATCTTAGAACTATAAATTGTGGTACTAGAATAATTAAGAAAAGTTCGAACACTTGGATCAACTAAAATTGTGATTATTGCTTACCATGTGCCCCAAACTATATTAAGTCTTAGAACAAGAGACGTTCTCATCTTGATGCCGCACAGCTGTTAGACCCAAAGTACAGAGCGCAGTAGCCAATGACCAGCAGGCCCCAAGTGCCATGTGAAGACTCTAAGAGCAACTGCATTTGAGAGAGGAAACGGTTGAGATTGGGCTTTATGAGGTAGAGAATTATTAGCTGGGAAAGTAGGACAATTGACACAGAATCGGAATTGATGCCCCTACATGACAGAGTTGGTGAAACTTCTCTTCTCAGAGATCTTGAGTCTCCTCAGAAATGTATTTTTCATTTTGGACAGAACATTCAGGATAAATATGATCTGTTCGAGTTCCTGCTTCTCTCACCAGGACTGTTTCTTAGGCTTCACTGGCACAAGAAAAGGGTTTTGATATTCCAGGGTAAATCCTGACAAAAGGAAAGCACGGTATCTATGAAAAACTAACCACTCAGAAGAGAACAACAGATAAAAGGCCAGAACGACCTGACCCTGCAGGATAGGTAAGGCTGGTCCGGCAACAGGGGTAGAGGGGAAGTGCCCATCTCCTGCTAGAAGAGCTAGAGAAGTCCTCTTCTGGAGAGACCACCAGGAGAGGAGAGCAGTAGGTGCTGATGGTGAATATTTTATTCAGCCGAGAAGGTCATAATGACAAAGTTCCATGATCAGAGTAAACATATGGGATTAAAAAATTAAAAATAAGAAAAAGATTTTTTTTAAAAAGACCTTTTTTTTAAGGAATTTAAACAAAAGTTCTTTTTAAGAGACAGTTGGCTGTTTAAACCAAAAGTACCACTCACTGAGAGAATTGCCGCATTATTTATTGGGGTAGAAAGGACCTGGAATGTAGAAAGACCCATTCTGCAGAGGAAAAAATAGAATCACTAACAGGCCTCATGCCTTGCACAGCCAGTGGCTAGAATCCCTGCCTCATGAGACCCTGTGCTAGAAGGCCGCTAGAACCATCTCAACTATGTTAGTCTTTCTTGGAAGCCAACAAGTGTTTGCCCAGTTAAGAGCACGGTAACAATCAGTCACATTATGTTATAATGATTGTAGATATCTATAAAAGCCCTGTTAAGTTCCTTTTTGAGTAACCCTCACCCCACCCTTAGAGAAATTTATCTGTGGTTCACTTCTTTGAAATACCTCATTGTTGTTCCACATTTATCATAGCCAAAAAAAAAAAAAAAGCTTTTTATAAACAAAGTGTTCAGAAGGGGGCGCCACTGTAAACAATGAGAGTTTTTGCTGCCTGGACGATTTTGTTTCAGAAACAGCTGAAAGCAATCAGGTCAGACAGAGCCAAAGGCTGGAGGCATTTTTAAAATTACAAAAACCGATCCAAATCAAACCAAAACAAAAATCAAAAATCAAAACCAATGGCCAAGATTTCAAGTTTGCTACTACAAGCATGACATTCTCCTAAGACATGTGAGTGACTTGATCAATATATTTATATATTTATATTTGAAGAAGAAGGAACTATTTGATGCAGCATATCCACGTTGATTAAAAATTACCAGATATGGGGTCTCCTGCGTGGCTCAGTGGTTTAGGCCTCTGCCTTCGGCTCAAGTCATGATTTCAGGGTCCTGGGATTGAGTCCCACATCAGGCTCTCTGCTCAGCGGGGAGCCTGCTTCCCCCCTCTCTCTCTGCCTCCCTCTCTACCTACTTGTGATCTGTCTGTCAAATGGGTAAATAAGATCTTTAAAAAAAGAATTACTAGATGTGAAATACATCGAGGGTATGGGAAGGAGAATGATTTCACCTGCTCTGACTAGGAAGTGGTTGAAGCCTGAATTAAAGTGCTATAAAAAGAGTAAAGACCTGGGAAATATATGGGGTAAAAATCCCTAGACAAACAGCAATAATAACTGGTTGCTCTTTATTGATTCAGATCCTGCGGTAGGCAAAGAAGAGCTGGTTTTAGCCAGAGGATGATCTCTGTTTGTCTTCATGATCTGGCATTTCCTGCAAGCCAGGCATGGGGCTCTGAACTAGAGCTGCAAATGCTGGGGGGCCCTCACTGTCCCTTTTCTCTTCTCAGGGGGACAACGGGCATGTCCATGGTGCAGTGTGACAGGCTTTACCACAGGGAGATAAAAGACTGCCAAGGGTAGGTTGGAGCTGGGAAAAGCCACTTAGGAACAGATTGTCAGGGGAGGTGATAGAGAAGGGCAAAGCGAAGAATGCGGATGAGTGTGTCAAGTTTCAAAGTGCCAGGAGGCAGCACAGTGCATTCGGGAAACTACAGCAAGTTCATGACAACCGACAGCTGATCTGGCAGCATCACCTGTGGATGGAGGCTGAGCCCCGGGGTTAACACTGGGGGTGAGAAGGTTTGTATACTATGGCGAGGAGGTGAGGTACTACACTGTGGGGGCACAGGGAGCTACCGGAGGATTTCAAATATCAGAATCGTAACCATAATAGTGTATTTAATTGCATCCTAGCTTTCATCAAGTGTAAGATGCACTATAGTTTATGTTCGACTAAGAAAGAGAAATGCTGTCAGTTAAACTAGGATATGTCATCAAGTGCAAGGTGCGTGCCACCTTAAGAGATATTAAAATGGGGGGGGGGGTGGAAAAATCTTAGAACTATAAATTGTGGTACTAGAATAATTAAGAAAAATCATACAAGAACACTTGGATCAACAAAAAAATTGATTATTGCTTACCATGTGCCCCAAACTATATTGTCTCCAAAAATTTTATATCATTTGATAGGTCAGATATATATAAAATTACATTTAAAGTTTTAAAAATATCAGCAAATATTTTCATTTAAATGCAAATTTCAAAGAAAATCTACTTTTCCAAACACGACTTTTTATCCTATTGTTTTTTAATTTTGTCGACAACTGATAAAAAGTTTAGCGAGACTATAAATGTTTGATCGAAAAAAATGATTAATACATGTAGGTTCAAATTATTATGTTCCATTAAAAATGATTTATTCTTTGATGAACATCTGTTTGGTAATATGTTGTATCCAGATATAGTAAATTAATGACATATATAAAATTATAGGGAAATGACACCTTCCGTTCCATTATGAGTAGAGCTTTTAAAATGCTATTTGTCACAACCTGTCATCTTGTCATTATGTAGCATTATGTAACATTTAAAAAATGTATACTCTTCACTTTGAAGTCTTTTAGAAATCTAAAATATGACTTTCTATGGTTTGTTTTTCCATATTCCTTTATTGCCAGTTTGAACAAATCCACATGCTTTGATTCAAAGGTAATAAATTCCTCTTATTTGGAAAAATGATGTTTATTTTTGTTCTCTCACCCTTAGCAGGTGGTTTCATTTTAGCACACTTCAGAGTTATAATTTCATGCTTATTGAAAACATTTATTATGATCTACGTAGATGAATGAAACTTTTATTTATTAAATTATTTGCCTAAAAAAATCTGTCATTTTTAAAAATGTATTTCCTTTGAAGGGTTATTTTAGAGCATTCAGAGAGGATCTAGGAGTGTGGTATTATGCAATTTTTAAGTAGGTATGAAATGGTTATTTATATGATTGTTTCTTTAAGGCTTATGTATATTGTCCATTATATGCTATAAAATATTTTGAAAGTAAATTTAAGGCATGTTTTACATAGTTTCTTTTTTGGAAAAAAATATTGAAATGACTTATGAAATTCAGTATACTCTCAACATTATTTTTTTCTGAAATTTACAAATTGTCTACTGAACCTATTATATGGCAGATATTTTCCAAAGTGGTGGTATCATGATATATGCCAACAACAGTTTAGATTTTTTGTTGCTTCTCAATCTAGCTCAGACGAAGTACAATTAGCCTTTATAATTTTAGCCATTCTAATAGATATGTAAGCATGTCTCATTATGATTTTAATTTGTATTTCTTTAATGTCTAAATGTTGAGAAATTTGTCATGTGCTTATAAGCCATCCATATCCTTTTGGTGACATGTCTCTGCAATAATTTTCTTCCCATGTAAAATTGGATACTCTGTTTGGTTATTAGTAAGGTTTTTTATTTTTATTCATTTTTTAATAATCAGAATAGATGTCCATTATCAGATATATAATTTGCAAATCCCTTCTCCATCTTTACGGTTTCTCAATGAAGCTTTGATAGCTGTGTCTTTCAAGAAATATGCTACTTCTTTCTTGGTACACGGATGTATGACTAGAACATTATCAATGTTGACCTTTGCAAAGAAAATCAAGGCTTAAGATATATGTAGTCTGCGGTTGTTGGGAGTGTTCTGTAATATCAAGCATATCTAGTTAGTTGATAATTTTGTTCAAGTCTTACATATCTTACCAATTTGATGACCATTTGTCTATATAATCTTAAAATAAAGGTGTTGAAATTTTTTTCCATTTCTCTTCTAAGGTAGAAGTTATGATTTTTGTTCTTAGTTTTTCCCTATATATCACCAAATCTGTTATTAAGTATTACAAGTCAAGAATTATTATACTCCCTGATGAATTCATCCTTTTACTCTTCTGTAATTTTGACTTGATCTTTATGTCTGATAATGAAATTTGCTTTAAAATCACTTTTCATTATCTTGATATAACCACCAAAGTTATAGTGTGATTAGTGTTAATATAGCATATTTTTTCTTTTACTTTTTAAAGCACTTCTATATTTAATCCTGACAAAAAAATAAAAAAACAAAACAGCTTTTTAGCTCTGGAAGCACATTTCTAAATTATCTTTTTTTTTTTTAAATGAAGCAGTAGCAATTTTTGTTAAGGGACCTAAACTGAAAGTAGGTTTAGAAATTTATTTATTTATTTATTTATTTATTTATTTATTTATGAAAAGATTTTATTTTGTTTATTGACAGCAAGAGAGAGAAAGAGAGAGAGAGAGAGAGTGGAAGCGCACAAGCGGGGGGAATCACGTGCAAAGGGAGAGGAAGAAGCAAGCTCCTTGGGGTGCAAGTAGTCCCATGCAGGGCTGGAGCCCTGTACACTGGAATCATGACCTCAGCCAAAGGCAAACATCTGCTTAAACAACTGAGTCATCCAGGCACCCCTAGAAAATTTAAAAAAAAAAGACTTTTTAAAAACATTTTGTTTCTTTCTTTTTTTAAAATATTTTATTTATTTGAGAGACAGAGAGATAGGAAGAGGAACTATAAGCAGGGCAGAGGGAAAAGGAGAAGCAGGTTTCCCACTGAGCAGAGAGCCTGATGTGGGGCTCCATCCCAGGACCCTGGGATCATGACCTGAAAAGAAGGGACACTTATGGAGGAAGCCACCCAGACACCTCTTTTCTTTGTTTTTAATATATGGCAACTGATGCTTCCCAGCCACGAGGAGCATATTACCCATTGATTAAATCTTTTATAACAACCTATTTAAAAAGGTGTGTAAATATATACTTACAGCTTATGACGTAATCTGGACAGGAGTAATAGGGATACTAGTCATTTGAGTCCACCATTGGCAAGCTTGGCTGGGTGTCAGGGCAGATAGGCCTCCCTGGGCAACGGCACATGAGAGAAGGTGGAATTCTTCTCTGAGGAGCAGGTGGAGCTTCAGGTGTTGGGAAAGCATAGACAGTATTGTTCCAGGGCCAAGGACAGGTCCAGGTACTCCTGGTTGGAGGTCAAGGCCACAGTATGATCCAGGTCTTCTACCAGCAGCTTGAAGGAACCACATGCCAGCCACCCCTCATTATTGTGTATAACTGGTGCACTTATTGGCTTATCCATCAAATGACTCCTTCAGCAGCTTGAAAGCCACCTCCACAGGCACTCCAGGATATGGGAGGCTTCCAGATTGAAGATTTTGCACAGGATCACCCCAAAAGACCAGAAGTCACTCTGGTGGATGTAGCTCTGGTCAAACATGGCCTTAGGGATCATCCACTTCACAGGCAGTCCACTGTTGGTTGTCTTTTTATAGTAACTGACGTGGTGATATCTCTGGCTAGGCTGAAGTCTGAGATCTTCATCATGTTGTCCTTTGTCACCAGCACTTCCCTGGTGGCCTGGTCTTGGTGTATGCACTTCTTGGAGGCAAGGTACTCTATGCCTCAGGCTACCTGATAGGCACAGGATACCAGGTCCTTGGAGGAGAGTTGCTCTGCTGCATTGCGGCTGATATTGTAACAGTACTCCAGGTCAGGAGGCCTCTGGGCCTGCAGGTACTCCTGTATGTTGTCTTTGGAGGCATATTCCATGAGAGTGTACGAAGGACCATCCTGTGTGCAGAACCCAGCAGGTTGATGGTGTCCTTGTGCTGTCCAATCATCTTCATCATCTCCATTTCTGAGATTAGATTTAACAGGTCTTTCTCTGTTGCATCTGACTTCAACATCTTCACAGACACTTTAGTCAAATGGTTGGATTTGTCTTTGTCCAGCCCAATGGCCTCCTCCAACACCACCTGCCCAAAGTAGGCCTGTCTTAGGGGTCTGCCTAAACTGCTTACAACCAGCCTGTCTCAAGGCAGTTATGAACTCTAGATTATCCTCAAAAACATTAAACCACAAGCTAAAAATTCTATTCACTAGGTCTCTCTCCCAGTTCTAATTTTCTTATCTTTCATCATTTATCTTTTTCCTAATTCTTATTTTCAGTATAGTTTATTTTGCTTCCAGGTGTTTCCCCTGGTTTCTGTATGCTGTTTCATAGGGAAGAATTATCCTGTCATAAAATTATTTCTTGAGCATTCATTACATCTCTCAGTTAAAATGGGTTCTTTTATGGTATTGATTCATTTGAGTTTTCTCAAAATGGGAAGAATTTTCAAAATGGTGTTTTCCTCAAGGTTCAGAGTATGTCTTAGCCTCATCTTTAAGCTTTTTGAAATTCATTTTACAAATTCTTGTCCCTCTTTTTATCTTTTTAAAATAAAATGTTTTATTTTTACTATTTTTTTATTTGAGTATAGTGATATTCAGTGTTACATTGGTTTCAGGTTTTCAATATCTCCATACATTATTCTATGATTACTATAAATATAGCCACCATCTGTCACCATATAACACTATTATAATATCATTGATTATATTCTCTACACTGTCCCAGATCTCTTTTTAAAATCTCTAATTTTTATGTTTTCTGTTATTCCAATTTTCAACCATCATTTTACATGGTTACTTTAATAAAATATGCCTGATTACACACTCTTTGCTGAAAACCATAGCATTTGATTTATAGTAGTGTTCTTCTTCCTCTTTTTTTTTTAAATTAACATATATTATTAGCCCCAGGGGTACAGGTCTGTGAATCGCCAGGTTTACACACTTCACAGCACTCACCACAGCACATACCCTCCCCAATGTTCATAACCCCACCACCCTCTCCCTACCCTCCCCTCCCCCTGGCAACTCTCAGTTTGTTTTGTGAGATTAAGGGTCTCCTATGGTTTGTCTCCCTCCTGATCCCATCTCGTTTCATTTACTCTTTTCCTGTCCCCCAAGCACCCACATTGCACCTCCAGTTCCTCATATCAGAGAGATCATAAGATAGTGTCTTTCTCTTGTTGACTTATTTTGCTAAGCATAATACCCTCTAGTTCCATCCATGTCATCGCAAATGGCAAGATTTCATTTCTTTTGATGGCTGCATAGTATTCCAACATATATATATATATATATATATATATATATATATACCATTCATTCATTTGTTGATGGACATCTAGGTTCTTTCCATAGTTTGGCTATTGTGGATATTGCTGCTATAAACATTTGGTGCACGTGCCCCTTTGGATCATATACTAGTCTTCTTTACCTCTATCAGAAGCCCAGGAAGCTTTATTTATTTATTTACTCACACAAACACATGATCCAACACAACGTTTTTTGTTGTTCAAATGTATTATAATGTCTTACCGCTTAACACTATGCTTACTGTTCTCTTTCACTGTCTGACTAAATCCTCATCATCACTATGCCATTTAATGACAAAGAACAATTGAACTCAGAGTTCTCTCCATATCAGGGAATGAAGACTCCACCCTTCTGTTTGTGCAGGTAAAATAAATGTTGATATTGTCTGTCCTGCACATACCCCATCCTGTTCACCGGAATATTCACCATCAAAATATATACAAAATAAAAACCATACCTCACCACTTCTATTACCACCCAGCATGCTAAAAACACCATCATATGTTCCTGAATTATTGACTTGATTGATAGCCCCACTTCCACACATACTGCACTCCTTTCTCCCTGCAAATTTATTTTGGTACAGCAACTTAACCTAAAAATCAAATCAGATGATTTTATTCTGCTGTTGAAAGTCTTTTGGTATCTTCCCCTTTCATATTAAATAAAAACTGAAGGCATTTCAATGTACTAGAAGTTACAATACGTTCTTCCTCTCTCCACCACTATGAACTCCTCATTGGCCTCCTTGCTTTTCCTCAAAAGTAACAGACAAGCTTTTCACACAAAGTCTATATACTTACTTGCTCTGCCTAGAGCAATCTTTTCCTTTGATATTTGTATAACACCCTCCTTCACTTCCTGGGTCTTTGTGCAAATAACATCTCCTAAATGAGATATAACCACCCGACACAAAATAAAATTAACTTTCATCCCAGCATTCTCCAATGGCTTTTACCTTTCTTGTATTTCTTTGTAACACTTATCGCCATCAACCATCAATCATTATTCTATTACTGGTTTATTTCCTTATTTGAGACAGAGAGAGAGAGAATTGGGAGGGTGCGCAGAGGAAGAAGAAAACACCCCACTGCCTAGAAAGCCTGCTGGGGAGTTACATCCCAGGACCCTGAGATCATGACCCAAGCCAGAGGCAGTCACTCAATGGACTGAGCCACTGAAGCGCCCCTCTATTATTGGTTTATTTCACTATTATATTTCAAAAGAATGTAAGCTCTTTGTGATCAGCTATTTTATATGTTTTATTAATTGAAGTATTCTCAGAAAGGTAGCTGGCAGATTGTAAGGGATCACTAAACTGTATTTTGTTGTTATTATTGGGCTCCTTTATGGGCTTTACCTCTTACGCTAGAAGTCTATACTTCAGATGTAAGCACTAAGAATAGAACCCTGCTGCCGGGTTCAAATGAGTAAAAAGCCTGTATTAAGTGGATATTTTAAAAGCTAAATGAATGGCTTAATAATTGTATATAGGGAGAAAGGGAACATATTTTTCACAGTTTAGAAGTGGAGTTCTTTTATAGAGTTCTTGTACAAGCCTACACTATTGAACGCTAATGGGCAGTTGTACATTACAATTATACAAACACTTTGGTATTTATATCATTTTTTTGTAATTCATGACTGGATCATTTGATTCCTTAGGAGCATTACAGCATTTCAACTTTTCACGTTCAATAAACTTATTGGAGTTGCTACCTTTTTTATTCAAATGGAGAAATAGTCATGATTTAATCTAAATAAAGTGTTATTGATTGTGTTGTTTTCTAGGAATGAGTCGCACATGCTAGTTTAAAAGTTTTGTTAAATTCCCAAGTCTGTCACCGATAAAAGCCTTTTGTAGATTATTAACTTGATCAAAACAGAAAGTTATGTAACACTCAATTGTTATACTATCTTTGTTTCCATCTTGCATTGTAATAACGCCCATCTTAACTCTATTTAAGACAAGTCATCGACAGATGGCTTTCTGGCATTAATGGCATGATATGAAATCTAGTATAACTAAAAGTTTTTGGTTTTAGTAGCATATAAATCAATTTAGAAAAATATATGTATTTGAATATAAGATAAAGTTTTAAATTATTTGGCAATAGTAAACTAAACATTTTTTTTGTAAATTTTTTTTTCTAAAATTTCATTGAGCTCTTTTGCATATTGAAACAAGTTACAAAAAGTTAAGGTTTATTTACCCCAATTCAAAATTATTAGGAGTATTTAAAATATTGAACCCAAAATATTTTATTAGGTAAATTCATGAATGCTGAGCATTCACTGTTAAAATATACTAATACTATTGATAGACTGGTAGAAGCCTAAAATCAAATATTTATTAAATATTTATATCCATATCTTTTCATGGCTTGGTAATTCATTTCTCTAGCATTAAATAATATTCCATTGTTTGCATGTACTACACTTTATTTGACCTTTCACCTGTGGAATGATATCCTGGTTGCTTCCAAGCTTTTGTCAGTTATGAATAAAACTACTATAGACCTCTTTGTGGGTATAGATTTCATCTTCTTTGGATAAATACCAAGAACTGCTACTGCTGAATCATCTGGCAAGAATATGTTTAGTTTTGTAAGAAACTGCCAAGTTGTTTTCCATTCTTTATTCTCAATAGACATGGAAGAACATTCCTGTTGCTCCACATCCTCACCAACATTTCGTGTTCTGTTTTCAGTGTTCTGAATTCTGGGTATGTACGGGTGTCTCTTTTTTGTTTTAATTTGCACTTTCCTGATGACATATGATGTGAAGCATCTTTTTATATGCTTATTTGCCATCTGTAATATTTTCTTTTGTGAGGTATCTGCTAAGGTCTTTGGCTCATTTTTAATCAGGTTTTTCCCCCCTTGTTGAGTTTTAAGGGGTCTTTGTGTATTTTTGATTAACAGTCCTTTGCCAGATGTGTATTTTGCAAATTTTTTCTCATAGTCTGTGCTTTGCCTTTTCATTCTCTCGGCATTGTGTTTCACAGAGTAGACATTTTAAAATTCAGTGCTTGTGCTTTTGTAGCTAAAGTTATTGCCAAAACCAAGGTCATTTAAATTTTCTTCTATATTACCTTCTATATGTTTCATGTTTAGGTTTATAATCCAATCTGAGTTAATTTTTGTGAAGAGTGTATGATATCTGCCTGGATTTATTTTATTTTATTATTTTATTTTATTTTTATTTTATATTTTTACATTTAGCTTCACCATTACTCCAGAACCATTTGTTTAAAAGATTGTATTTTGCTCTCTTGTATTGCTTTTGCTTTTATATTAAATATAAAATATAATTGATAATATATATTCGGTTCCTTTAATCTAGTCTTTCTGTGGTATTACAATATCTTGCTTACAATTATCATTATGGTCAACTTTTTTTAAAAAAGATTTTATTTATTTATTTGACAGAGAGGGATCACAAATAGGCAGAGAGACAGACAGAGAGAGAGATGAGGAGAAGCAGGCTCCCTGCTGAGCAGAGAGCCCAATGCAGGACTCGATCCCAGGCCCCTGGGATCATGACCTGAGCCGAAGGTAGAGGCTTAACCCACTGAGCCACCCAGGCGCCCCATCGTTATGGTAAACTTTGAAGTCAGTCCTCAGTCTTTGTTCTCCTTCAACACTATGTTGACTATTGTGAGTCTTTGCCTCTTCATATAAACTTTAAAGTAAGTTTGTTAATATTAAAAAACAAAGAACTTGCTGGAATGCATTAATTGTATAAATAAACTTGGAAACCAGTGACCTCTTGAGCTTAGCAGGAGATAGACCATGGTCATCAGTTGTCACAGTGGTGCCTCTGGCAGAACCTTTTGCAAATCCCTAGGTAAAATGAGACCTCAAGGATCTGAGAGATGTCTAAGAAGTACTTGATACATCCCTTGGGTATGGTTTATTGAAGTGTCCACCTGTCTGAAAGCTGGGGAATCTAGATAAGGGAGGGAAAATTAGTTATGATAAAACATATCAACAAACATGAATAAATTTTGTAAAACTAATTGTCATGGCTCATATACAGTATGACCAACAGAGGGACAATCAAAAGGAAAGCATCAGTTATGTTTATTGTGAAATTTTTTAATTCAAAATAAAGCAATGTGAGGGGAACACACTATGAGAAAATTACCATTTTTTAAATGGTAAATATCTTACCAAATGGAATAGGTTTTATATTCTAAGTAGTATATTGAACAGTAAAACATTGGGGTGCCTGGGTGGCTCAGTGGTTTGGGCTGCTGCCTTTGGCTCGGGTCATGATCTCAGGGTCCTGGGATCGAGCCCTGCATCGGGCTCCCTGCTCCGCAGGAAGCCTGCTTCCCTCTCTCTCTCTGCCTGCCTCTCTGCCTACTTGTGATCTCCGTCTTTCAAATAAATAAATAAAATCTTTTAAAAAAAAGAAAAGAAAATTAAAACATTAAAAAATAAAATTTTAATTTAAAAAATTATGTAATTTTTAAAAAATGTTAAAAATAGCAGAACCATTTTTCTTATAACTGGAAAATACATTGTATATATAGCTATCAAAAATAACTTGTCATGGGGGCGCCTGGGTGGCCCAGTGGGTTAAAGCCTCTGTTAAAGCCTCTGCCTTCGGCTCAGGTCATGATCCCAGGATTTTTGGATCGAGTCCCACATTGAGCTCTCAGCTCAGCAGGGTTCCTGCTTCTTCCTCTCTCTCTGCCTGACTCTGCCTACTTGTGATCTCTGTCACATAAATAAATAAAATCTTTTATAAAAAAAATTAAAAAAATAACTTGTCATGTCTGGAATCAGGAGCATATGGAAAAAAATAATATCTGAGGTCAATACTTCTGCCGTTTTGTGCCTTGTTAATATTTTTAAACAGTCAGGCAACTTTTAGCTTTATTGAAATACCTGCTAAGATACCAGCAGTGCCTTTTGGAGCCCTATGACTATAAAAATTAATTGCAAATATTCAAAATGTTTACTATGGTGTCACTATTTAGGGCCACCACCAAGTATGTTTCAGAAGTAAGCATAACTGTTACTCTTCTGTAAGGCAAAAGGGCATATTTTCAGGAGTTCCATCTGCTGTACCAGGAGGTGAATCAAGTAATGATTTTGTCTATAAAATAATTCACTTTTCAATCTAACATTCCTTATTCCACATTATAATAATAAAAACCAGGAGGAGACTAAAACAAACAAACAACTACAACTACAACAACCAGCTTTTCCTTCAGTGGAAAAGTAAATAGAACCTTATGAGTAGCCTGAAATTTATTTTTAAATATTTTTAAGATAAACGTTTTTGTTAGAAAACCATATATTTTATATTACTAAGAAGTAACAGGCAAAGTTTTATTAACTTCTAAAAAGTCTAGTTACTTCTATTTATCTATTAACTCATCTCTTTTTGAAGTAGAACATGATCACACCTATTGTATCTACCCAAGTTTGTATGCTTTGGTTATTTTATGTTTGCTATTTCCTTGCTTAATTTTTACAATATTTGATACATACTAGTATCTTTAAGTCCATCTATGGTTTCACAGAATTTGTTTGAACTTCATAAAAATGTACCATACTTTTTGCACTGCCCTTGTTTTACTTCTCTATTAACTTTCCAAGATTTATTCACTTTAGAGTGTGTAGCTATCATTTATTTTTATTCCTCCATAATGCTATGTTTACAAATTTGTATTTATCTGTACTTTTAAAATTATCTTAATTATAAACCATTTCTCATCTCACGTAACACTCATGTTACTTCTACACTTATCAGATATTATGTAACTGAAAACCACAACTCAGCAACAATATAGCACCATTTTTCAAAATTAAATGGCTTACCAGAATTCTTTAATTCTATCCTTTATTTGTATTAGATGACCCTTTATTCTGGTATTTGGCATTTTTCATATGGAGGAAAGCTTATAAGTTGATATTCCATAAATAGAAGGATTTATTATGATTGATTAATTATTTTCATTTAGAATGCATAGAATATGGTTGATTTACTATTTCTTTCTTACTCTCTGCCTGGAACATAGTGCTATCTATGTAATAGCCACTAAAATATTAAGTTAATCACCTAGACTTTAAACTGCATATTAATAGGAATAACATACAGAACTCTTCTCAGATTGGGACACCTGGGTGGCTCAGTCAGTTAAACGCCTGAGCCTTTAGCTCAGGTCATGATCTTAGGGTCCTGGGACTCAGTTCTGCAACAGAATCCCTGCTTAGCCGGGAGTTTGCTTCTCCCTCACCCTGCTGCTCCCCTTGCTTGTGCTCTCTCTCACTCACAAATAAATAAAATTAAAAAAACAAATTCTTCTCAGATAGCTAATATAGAATATCGTCTTTGTATTCATCAAAGGGAAAGTGCCATATAATAATGAAATTCAGACTACTTCAAATTCATTTTTTAACCAGTAAGAAAGTACTGGAAACAAGCCAAAAATGTCTTTAATGAATCAAAGAAATAGATTGATTTTCAATATCTTAATGTTTCTAAAATAAATTGCAAGATTTTTATACTAGATATCAGTGTAAATATTCATTATACAAGGATATTCTAAAAACAAACGTGAGAAAACTACTTGTCATATATGATGACAAAAACGAGTTTGACAAAAGTCAGTTTGGGTAAAACTTACAACACCTACCACCTGAAACTCTTGTTCTATAATTTAATTATTTTAATTTACAAAAATACAAAAATAATATATCAGAGTAAGTCTATTGATAGCTTTGAAGGTATGCTCTGGTTGTGCACTGTTTACTATTGAAAGGGGAATCAAATATGTGATGCTTATGGTGTGACTATATTAAAATTCAACAAGTTCAGAAGCATGCGAGGAATAGAATAAAGACAAAAGATGACCCTTACTTATCCTAAAGATAGACAATGGTATATATGTGTTAGTTGGGGAGAGAATCCAGTCAGTAGATGGAGGATGTGGTAGTGGAAAAAAAAAGACACAACGTTTTGGTTGAACGTTTAGCACTATATTTAACAAAGTGAAATTGTGAGTTAATAGCCTTGAATAAAATCCAAAAAATATTTTCAATTCATTGAAGATTATTTAGGAAAAACTTGAAAAATACAACTTGATAAGGATTCCAATAAAAGATTCATAAGCAATACAAGTTTCAGAATTTTTAGTATATTTTCCCTAAAAAGCCATTTGATTTAAATTAAAAAGAATTCTATTTACCTGCCACTTAAATAAGAGGAAATTATTTGGTTTTGTAATACGTCCATAAAATAAATTAACATATCTTTAGAAAACAGATATGCACACTAATTTAAAAATAATAGTGCTTAAGCTGTTCAGCAAACATTTGTAAAATTCCTTGCCATCAGCTAGCTCTGGAGTTCTGCTAGGTGAGTAAGGCCATGTATGTTACTGCTCAGAGTACTGACGCAAAGCAATTGTCCCCTTCACATCCATTTTTTGCTGTTGATAGGTCATGCTATGTTGTTTAGAGATACATAGATGGCCCTACATGAAGGCCTTTTTTTGTGTGTATACGGGTGACTGTGATTTAACTTTCAAATAAGATGGCTCCTGATTTACAATGATTCAACTTACAATATATTTGGCAAAGATGTGAAAGTGAAAGTGATTCAGTAGAAACTGTACTTTGAATTTTGAATTTGGGTCTTTATAAAAAGGGCCAGTGACATGTGGTATGGTGCCGTCTTGTGATGCTGGGCAGGGGCAGTGAGCCACAGCTCCCAGTCAGCTAGAAGATTATAGGGGTGAACACCTGATATTCTTACAACCATTCTATATATAACCATTCTTCTTTTTTGTAGTGTAATATTTAATAAATTGCATGTGATATTTGATACTTTGTTATAAAATAGGCTTTGCTTAAGATGATTTTGCCCAAATGCAGGCAAATGTAAGTGTTCTGAGTATGTTGAAATAAGCTTAAGGTAAGCTATGATATTTGATAGTTTAGGGGTATTAAATGCATTTTCAGTTTTTTATGTGTTTCTCTGTACATAGCCCCCTTGTAAGCTGAGGAACATCTCTATATGTATATGTAACCTTGGTATGGCTTACATATTATTGGCATGAAACATCTAGAACAGTACGTGTGCCATATAATTGTCTACAACATCCAACAAGTTTCTTGAAAACTTGTGCCAAAGGGGTTATGTCTTTAAGGATTCTTATTTCAGAAGGGTTCTCTCAAACGTAAGATTTTTCAGAAGTTAAGTGAAAATCTGACCAAACTAAACATTTTTCCATTTTCCCTAGTGAGCAAAGATAGCTAAAATCTATCTGCCATTTTCAACACTGTACTCAACGATTGTAATTCTAATTTAAGAACAGATGATTTATATCAAAACCACATGTTGGCCTAATCTTATACAATATTCATAAATCTCACTCAGAGCCTTGGACATTTTTTTTAAAGATTTTATTTATTTATTTGATAGAGAGAGATCAGAAGTAGATGGAGAGGCAGGCAGAGAGAGAGAGAGAGAGCGAAGCAGGCTCCCTGCTGAACAGAGAGCCTGATGTGGGACTCGATCCCAGGACCCTGAGATCATGACCTGAGCCGAAGGCAGCGGCTTAACCCACTGAGCCACCCTGACGCCCCGCCTTGGACATTTTTATTTGTTGAGTCTATATGGTACTACGGACATTCATCTTTTTTGACCTCATAGCTTCATGTATGTCTATACTTTTGAAAATACATGCATCATAGTTCCATTGTTAAATGTCTTGGTTATAAAATGTGCTATGCTATCAAAATGGTAATAAGAACATACAAATGACCTGATGTAATGAACTGGACCAGATTGCCAGATATCACATTTCATACCAGAAAGATTCAGTGGTAAGTTTTAAAATGGCCAGCTATACTTCGACTGAATTATAACTCATTTAACTTCTTTCTTTGTGTACAGTATTATACATTAGCCAGTATTATAGTAAATAAGTACTTTGGACAGATGTAAATATGCTGTAATAAAAAATGTTTTTCTTCTTTCTTTTAGTCCTTTTTACTTGTAAGACTAGCCACAAATACCATGCCTCCCCCCAAATAATTTGCAATCCAAATTTATCTCTAAATGAATTTATTGCACAGAAAAAAATATATATATATACACTTACAGTAGACATGTTTAAAAATAGTTACACAACAGCAGGGCCCTAAATGTAAGCAGTATAGTTTCTTTGTTTTGTTTTGTTTTTTTCTTTTTTTTTTTATAAGTGACTCTTTTATTTTTTTTTATTTAAGATTTTATTTATTTACTTGAGAGAGAGACAGTGAGAGAGAGCATGAACGAGAAGGTCAGAGAGAGAAGCAGACTCCCCATGGAGCTGGGAGCCTGATGCGGGACTCGATCCCAGGACTCCAGGATCATGACCTGAGCCGAAGGCAGTCGTCCAACCAACTGAGCCACCCAGGCGTCCCTGTTTTGTTTTTTTCTTAAAAAAAAAAAAAGAGGTTATGTGAAATACTGGAATTTTATTTCCAGGCCTAGTATTTCAAGACAGTTAACCACACTTACAGTGTCAACAGCCTCTTGTTGGCAGTATGATTTTATTGGCTCCATGGAATAACAGCAAGAATTTACTATTGCTTCTTTCTTTTATTACACACACAGAAAAAAAAATTGACACATTTGCTCAAGACCATCCAGAATCATTTTAACCTATCAAAATTGATGGGAGGCCTTCACTGCCAAAGTCACTGCTGGGTTTTCACAATTCATTGCAGACAATCTGCTACTCCCATTATGATAAAGGAGAGAAGAGTCATAATCAGGGAAGAAAGCTAGATTAATACTTGTAATTATCATTGAATTATTTAGCCTGCTCTAGGATTATTATTATTAGTGTCATTTGATAATTTTCTCTCATTTTATTAAACACAACTGTGAGTAATTACCCTACCTAATATTTCTCTGTATTGGCTGACTAGCTAGCAAACATTCATGAAAATATCCATTAGCCACACACATAAAATGCTGCATTATGATGCTGTTGAATCAGAACATACCACTACCTGATCCTGTAGCTCTTTGAGGATTTGCAAATCAATTAATTCTATGTTTCTTGGATTCTTCCCATACAATTAGAAAATTTATAATAGAGTCCATGAACATTATTAGTTTTACCATTTTAAACCAGCAATCACACTTTGATTTTTACAACAAAAGCAGAAATATAAACACACACATTTGGGTCAGTTTTCTGTTAGTCTGTCTGGACTTCAAAATTCTATTCCTCAAGATAATGCACACCAAAGTTCTGGATTAAACAAGAAATTAGATGGCACCTGAACACTTGGTTTCATATTCTCAAAAGGACTATGCAACCTATTTCTTACATTATGACATTGTTTTACAAAGATCCACACTTTTATAATGTACTAACATTATTTTTAATCATGATTAAAAATCAAACATAAAAATTTCTACTTTTTGCTTTTGCCCCCTCCATTTAGAACTTATTTATAGCCTGATAATTCAAAGGTCCCTATGTTTATGAAAATCTGGACAGAAATAGCTCTAAGATCCCATTCAGAACTTGATATTAATCTAAGTCTTTTGGCTCCATTTATCCTGAGAGCAAAGAGTAGGACAAAGGATTTGAGTACTGTTAGTTTATCTGGGAGATTATCCAAGGTAGAAAAGAATGGGAAAGTGATACAGTGAAGAAACAACTTTGTCAAAGAGGTACATTGTTGATATAATTGTTGTGGATAGAAAATGAAGACTTGCTTTTACTGAAAGGTCCTGAGAAACTTCTTTAAGTTGTCCTCATGAAGACCTGAAAACTGACAATTTTATCTATGGCTCTTATTTCCACTTCACTGAGAGCTGTCCTCAGAGGACATTAACTCTCCTACACTTTTGGGTTGTGTTGGAGACATTCTAAAATGAGAGAGAGAACATGAGATGCTATCAGTGTTAAGTAACTGCAATTTCCCATGGAACTATCCACCACAGGTTTGGCTATAATCAAGTGTTGGGCCTTGATATCAGAGGGATATCAGAGGCAGTATCATTTTAGGTTAATCATTATATCTGAAATTTCCAAAAACTTCAACTGATGAAACTTTGATTATAAATCTATAAATATAACAATAAATCTACAGTATTCAAATTATTATCATAGAAATACACAGACAAAGCATCAATTGATTAATATTTAAATGTTACAAAATACTGAACTGAAAGGATTTGGTCATAGAACAACGTGTAAGAAGTAGAACTTAGGTTTAGGTTAGAACTCAGGATGCATTTGAGACTCAGTTAAGAAATTGAATGGAGGGACGCCTGGGTGGCTCAGTGGGTTAAGCCACTGTCTTCGGCTCAGGTCATAATCCCAGGGCCTTGGAACGAGCCCCAAGTCGGGCTCTCTACTCAGCAGGGAGCCTGCTTCCTCCTCTCTCTCTGCCTGCCTCTCTGCCTGCTTGTCATCTCTCTCTGTCAAATAAATAAATAAAATCTTAACAAAAAAGAAATTGAATGGATGTCTGACTATCTTATAGGTTTTCTAAAAATCAGTGACTTTGTGTTCACGTGTGGCTATGCAGGAATTTTTAACTTTCTCTAAGAAGTTATTAGATTTGATTATATAATGGCAGTAAAGGATGGGGAAAAGCAAAGTACAAACCCCATAAAGACAAAGACACTGAGTATGAGAAAAGAGTAATAGATAAGAAGAATCAATGCATTTGAGGAAAATGGGAATTGAAATACACAATGATTGTTGATTTTTTTAGATGGAGAAAACAAGACTAGCTTGCAAGAAGGAAATAACAGAAGACATGTTGTGATGTGATACAGAATCCTGGACAAGGCAGTAACGTGGAATAAAGGAGTAGGGAGAGCATATCAGGTAATTTGGATAGGAAGGAGTTAGGAGATAATTGCTTGATAAATTTTATATGGCCCACTTAAATGCATAGATTTCTCTTCTTTAATTTATATGGAGAACAGGGTGTCCTTTCTCTTCCCTTTCTGAGCACCAGAGGTGTACTCTTTCAGACTGAAAACCTGAAAAGCTCAGGACTCAGTTGCTTAAGCACAGCTGAGAGGACATATTTCAATTAAGATTTACATTTTGCTGTAGGTAGTAGACTTTCAAAAGTGGTTTAACCATATTTTTTCATTTAACAAGAAGACTACAGAGAGTGTTTTCTGGTGTTGGTTCAGCGTCTTAAGAAAGTGAAGTGAACTATCTTAGAGGTTTTCATGGCTTTTTATTCACAGTTGCAAAAATTGCTGTTGGAGTTCTCACTATTAAGCCCACATTTCTGGCAGAAAGATAGAGGTAAAGAGAATGATATATTGTACGACTGATACTTTGTCATGTGGTTACAATATAAATAGAAAAGAGACAATAAAATATTTGATGTTGTTTTAAGTTTCCTTGTTGTCAATCCCTCAGTGCTTTCTGAGATTCAAGGAAAAAGTAAATGGATATTGACCTGGCAACTATCAACACCTGTCAGTCTCTCTTGGATAACCAATATCTCTATAATCTCTTCTTCCCAGTAAAAAAAAATAAAATATATTCATAACCCACACTGTGCCATATCAAGTTACTGCACCAAGATAAAATTACAATGATTTTCAGTTGTTCCAAATGGACAGAATACCCTTCCTTATGATATCATGTCTTATAAGATAGATAATTGGCTTGCTACCAATATACCCAGATGTGACTGTGGAAGAGACAGGAAAAAAATAATAATATTTATTTATTCCTTGGGTTGACTCTGTTTACACAGATGCATTAGTATTAGAAAAGGTTGGTTTCGGACATTGGAATGAATTTACTTAATGGGTCTGTATGTAATTCTGTTGGAGGAAATTTTTAATTTCTACAAAAATTATTAGAATTCTATCTTATTCTCTTTTGTTAATTTTCACATGTTAACAAAGCCAATGTTTTTTCTAGCAGACAAGATCTTAAATCCTAACAAAACTCAATTTTTTTCCTTTTTTTTTTAAGTTTGAGAGCCTCATGTTCTCTCATGCTGCTTTAAATACAACTCAAAAAAAAAAGGAGCTAAATGGGGCAGTAAGACCAGACTTTTTATTTTATTTTATTTATCTTATTTTTAATTAAAAAATTAAAGATTGTATTTATTTATTTGAGAGAGAGAGCATGAGTGGGGCAGGGGGAGGTAGATGCAGAGAGAGACTGAGAAGTATACTCCCTAATGAGCAAAAAGCCCGATATGGAGCTCGATCCCAGGATCCTGACTGAGATCATGACCAGAGACAAAGGCAGATACATGTGCAAAATCCCTTTTTTTCTGGGAAACAATACTTTACAAGAGATGTTTGAAAAAGTACTGGGGAATCCACTTTAATAGGAGATACAAACATTTAATTGACTTTTGTAAAGCTACAGGGATCCAAATGATGGGAATCCCAGCCCGTTTAGGTTGTGGACCACAGAGTATACCTCTCTGTAATATTTTATTTTCTTCCATGTCTACTAACTCCAGTCCAAGTTCACTGATCTCTTTTTAGATAGTGCAAAACATGGCAAAGAATACCAAACGAGTGCCCAATATTCTACATTTATTATATCATTTCTAACATGTAGAAGTGTGTTATCAAGGCTGATTCTGTGAACGAACATAGTTACGCTAAAGTGTGTTTTGTTCTCCAAGAAATTAAATGCATGATTATCACACAATTATAAAATACTTGTGTCAAGAATTTTTATTCAAAAATTAATAAGAAGCAGATATTAAAACTAGTTCACATGGTTATTTGGGATATAAGCAGAGTTGTGCAGCAGAAGTGCTCTGGGCCCATCATTTGGGTTATAGAATTTATGTTTTCTAATGAAATATCACTAACTTGCATTATTGTTAACAAGAATCTTGTGCATTACCATCAGTTTTCTACATTATAACCTCTTGCTCTACAGTTTGTAAATAACTTTGTCAATAGCAAGCTAGTAAACAGGGTGACTCCAATGGATTGAGATAATCTCCAGAGTTTCTGCTACATAATGCCCAGGACTCCATTGAAAGGACACCTAAGAATTTATTTTGCCCAAAAATTTGATCATTTTTTTAACTGTCCTTACCTATTTTCCAAACCTAGTCCTTTTGCTTCACCTTTCAGTCTACGGACAACCCTGTATCTGACTGACTTGTTAATTCTGGGAATGTCTTGCAGATTAATTTGCTTGCCAGAGGTGGTTCCTCTAATTGATGTCTAAGAACCCTAATTAGTTAAGAAAACTTTTTAACATTTTCATTGCTATTTATTATTATTATTATTATTATTATTGCTAATATCTCTATTATAAATAATTCACAAGGGCATCTTTCTGACAAAAGACAAAGAGCTGGCTACTAGTAGAAAAAGTACATTTGACTCTGTCAGTGAAAGTGGTAAAGGGATTTGAAAAAATAAGGCAAAGTACTGGAATTTTGTGTTAAAAATTTAAATATTATAGACACATTTACTTAATTTCTAATACTGTTGTTGCTTATAATTAAATAAGATGTTTTCCATGAACCACGCATTACAGCAAATATATTGTTTATACAGATTAAATTTTCATCAAAAGGGACGCCTGGGCGGCTCAGTTGGTTAAGCAGCTGCCTTTGGCTCAGGTCATGATCCCAGCATCCTGGGATCGAGTCCCACATTGGGCTCCTTGCTCGGCCGGGAGCCTGCTTCTCCCTCTGCCTCTGCCTGCCATTCTGTCTGCCTGTGCTTGCTCTCTCGCCCACTCTCTCTGATAAAGAAATAAAATCTTAAAATAAATAAATAAATTTTCATAAAAAAATAGTAAGTGTATTTTATTGTAGGATCATGATCAGCATTTTGCAGATGAGAAAAGTGAAATTTAGAAAAGTATGTCTCTTCAAATCCCTCATACAATATCTGGCCTAGATAGAAGGATATACTATCACAATTGAGGAAGATAATTGAGATTACTTAAAATGATAAACTTTACTATATAGGGTTTTTAAAAGTTTGCCACAGATTCAGATTCTTTTAAAATATATATCTATTTTGTGTAAAGAGAATGTAAAAAGAAAGTGATATATCAGTGCTACCAACTAATGGCTATAATATCATCACCTTATTTATGAACAATGAAACAGTGTGCAATATTTAAATAAATTTAAATAAATTCCTATTTATTTTATATATTTATAAATTTAAATAAATTCCTATTTATTTATTATTAAAGAAATTCCTCTAACGAACAGTATGTTTTGAAGGTTGCTAGCAGGAAAGTGTTGTACTACATGGAAGTAATTAGAAAATGTGATCTAAAAGTCTGCTTTCTAGGGTGCCTGGGTGGCTCAGTGGGTAAAAATTCTGCTTTCAAGTAGCTATAACAGTAAGTACTGAGCTTTAGCTATTATATGCTATGGATGAATAACTGAAATCTACATTTGAAACTAATGGTACACTATATGTTAACTAATTGAATTTTAAAAAGTTAATTTAAAAAAACCACTATTTTATAAAACAATATTCCCAACAGGCTCTTATGCTTTAAAATACTCACTTTGTAATGATAGTCATTACTTTTGTCTAGCCAATTCTTACACCACTGTTTATCCCTTCCCTGCTTTATCCCTTCCCAGTATCAATAAAGGCTCACTAGAAGCCATGAGAAAGCTTGTAATAGATCTGGCTGGTTTTCACCAGCAATTTGACCACCATGTGCACAGGGAAGTCTATTGATAAAGGCTTTATTGCAATAAGTTGCAAATACATGGATGATTTTGAATTCTCTTTCTTGAGGTCTTGTTTCATGATAATAAATTTAGGGTGGCTTATTGAAATGGAAGTTATTAACATATTTTCATAGTTCTAAGTACATGGAATTGTAAAATAGATTAATGAATGTGGCATTACTGACAACCGTCCTCATTTTGAAATCAAATTACAGTGTACTGAGCTGAGGAGGCAAAGCAGATTTGGGATTATGAGTGAAATAATTTAAAAAAGTCTTAGGGGTATGATCAGACTATTGGGTAATTCAGTAGAAAAATGTCAACTGATTGAGATTCTGTGTTCCCTGATTTCAGAGAGAAGTTAAGATAAATAACACGAGGAGACTAGGAAGCCAAACATAAGTGATACTTTTGTGCCAGGGTGTGTATACATCTGTTTATCTTCTTGCTTTACCACTAAGGTTGCTGCTAGAGGAGAGTTGAAATATGTGTTGGAGCTAATCTCTGTGGATTACACAAGAAACCACATCCTACAGCTCTCCCTGAAACACCCTTTATGATTTCAATGTAATTTGGTTTTTGCATTTTTAGAAATAACAAAATACTTTGCAAACTCATCTACTTTATTACCACCACAAGTGAGTCAGCTGACTCCACATTTTATCACAATGACAGTCACAGAGGAATGGAGGAATGAGTAGAGTTATCAATATATGTGCTTTAAAGAAGTATGACAGGGTAGCAACTATTTCCAGGAACCAAAACATGGGTCAGCAGCTGTGCAGGAAAAGTGATGGAATAAATGACTCATTTCAGAGGAGTTCTATAACATATTAGTTCTATAATGTATCTTCAGCACCCAATTACCCGCTTTGATCTAAAGATAAGGATTTACAGTTAAGATCCCATTTATGATTTGACTGGTAGGGTCTGAATCATTTTTACTATTGTTTTGACTATTACTTGAAACCTATAGTAGTACTTGGGATATGTGTTGTGTATTCTGTGCTATTTTTAGATTAGATAACTTCTGTCTCGAACTCCTGTTAATTTGTTGCTTTTGTTTATTTGATAGTGCTTTCAGTAAATGGATATATCTGAAAAATTGCAAAACCACTATTAAAATAAGTTATTATGATATATAGCATGGAATTGCACATTCCTCCTTTGAATCCGACAGAGCTTCACCATATCCTTAACAACTTGGGAAAAACATGCTATTATTTTTCTTTATAGAATTTCTCCTGTTAGGCTGTGATGGTGTCATCAGCAGTAACTCCTCTGAAGGCTTTGTCAAAAGAGTTGAAAAAATTGGAAAGGTGTGAATGAAGCTGTTTGCTGAATATAAAGAAAAGAGCATTGAAGTACAATTCACACTCTTACTTCTCCTTCTATGCTTTCAGATGTTTGACATTTGAAAATTTTGCTTCTAGAAGAGATGCCCTATATAATTCTTACTTAAAGGAGCAAGTTGCTTTTATAATTTTTTTATTATTCTACCATTCAAGTATTTCCATTTAAATTAAATTCTATACCATTTAAAAACAATCAAAAGTGCAGCCAGTATTCAATTCCTTGGCTAAATAATTTTAAAAGCTTTGTGTTATTGAACCTACAGGGTTTTTCTGTAGTTTTAACTCTTTCTTTCTGTGATTTTTCCCATTAGTCACGTAAGTGACTGCAATATAACAGACATTGAGGATAAAGAAGGACTGAATAGAACAATCCTTGGCCTCATGAAGTTGAGAATCTAGCAAGGGAGTCAAACAATTCAATCATTCAGAGACAATTTATTGAGTGTCTGGCCTAAGATGAGCACAACAAAACCCCAGCCCAGAGGAATCATTTTAATGGGATAGATAGATAATAGGTAAGCCAACTTTAAAAAGAAAAAAATCGTACTGGTTTTTCTTTAATAGTGATGCATATTTGAACTAAATGAGCACATTTTAATAAGAGCAGTGATTGAGAAGAGGTTTTGTAACTGAGTGGTCCGAAAGGGCCTCCCTGAAAAAGTCTGTTTTGAACAGATTTCTGAATAATATCAGCCAGGAAGCTGCGTAAAAATCTCAGGGATGGGTGATTTTTCCAGTCAAAAAACTGTAAAGGCTCCAAAGTCACAATACAGCTGTAAGTTTCTCTAATAAAGTAACTTCTGACAAAGAATGAGAAGAAATAACTAACCCAGGTTTGAAAGAAAAGGGACAGACTTTCTATGGAATTCATATTTAATTAAAGCTCTAAAGGACAAAAATACAATAGAGCAAAATTCTGGTCCCGCTGATATACCTAATGAAAGTTCATAAACAAGGTGTGGGTAGCAAAGAGTGTGTGGGAATGTTGGTAAGAACAGTGGGGAAGAGTCATCCATGAACATGTTCTTAAATAAAGCAATTCTTGTGTTGTTTTAAAGGGTAAATTGGAGTTTGCCTAAGTGATTAGAGAAGGATGCCTCAGCTTATAGAAGTTCAAAGCCATAAAAATGTGATAAACTACTGCAGATATTTTCATGTATATTTGTTGTTGCTTCTAGTAATGGTGATCTAAAAACTCCTACTTAAGACAACTAAAAATCCAGACAAAATAGCTTTTAAAGTTAAAAATATCAGAATGATTATAAAAATTAAGTGTGGGATTACTGGGCCAAAATACGAAATACAATGAGAGCCTAGAGATATATGCCCTGAAGCCATTTTAGCTATGAGAGCATTTGAAACTGCTAAAACACACTGAGCTGTGTTGTTAATAGACTCTTGATACTAGAGAAACAAAATTCATAATCCAGCAGCAATCAAATTTGAGGACTTTGGTACAACCCAAATTTAAGTTGAGATCCCCAAAGCACAACGAGAAGCAGATATAAGACTAGAGCCTACCTTGCCTTCTGTGTAAACTGAGAAAGTCAGTCACTGAATTTGGAGTATGATTGTCTTGTAGAGTCTCAGATATAACAGAAAATCCTGCCAAGGAGGACCATACCATTATTATAGCTCTTAATTATCCCTACTCAATAAGAGTTTCAAATATAATGTCTTGAACATAGCAAAATGTAACAAAGCGCACAAAGAAAAACCATTAACAAAATTTGATAGACAAAATGGGATTAAGTATGATGTTAAAATGATCAATAAAGATTGTAAAATGGCTTGAGTACTCTGCTCAAAGAAATGAGAGGGGAAGCAAATTGAACAAAAAACTGAAACTAAAAATGATATTGAGAAAGGTTTTATAAATGAACCAAATGGATACTCTAGAACTTTAAAGATATGACAGCTAATTTAAGATACCACAGGGGTGCCTGGGTGGCTCACTTAATTAAACCTCCAATTCTTTTTCCTTTTTTTTTTAACACCATAATTTTATTTTATTTCTTTCATTTTGGCTCAGGTCATGATGTCAGGGTTGTGAAATAGAGCCCAGAGTTGGGCTCTGTGCTGAGCCTGGAGCCTGCTTAAGATTCTTTTCCCTTCTTTTTCTATCCCTCCCTGCGCTTTCACTTGCTCGCTCTCTCTTGCTTGCAAATAAATAGATAGATAGATAATAGACAAAGCAAAATAAAAGCAGATTATGAAAATAAATATAAAGATTTTGAAATGAAAACAAGTCCTAAATAAAATAGAGAAGACCTACACAGCTAAAAGTTCATTCAGAAAATCTACTATTAAAGAAGTCAGTATGACACATGTTAAGATATCAAAAGATTGGAGCATGTACTTTACAGAAAGGGTAATCCAAATGGCCACTCATATATAAAAACTGTTTATCTTTATTATGAATCTGGAATTAAATTAAATTAAAAATGAATTAAAACCTAAAATGACATACTATTACACACTTACCATATTGGGCAACAGTAAAATTGTCTTGCAAGAATGTGAAATAATGAAAGTGCCCATAATAAAAACATTTGAGGTAAGTTGGACAATATTTAGAAAACTTAAAAATAAAAATAAAGATTTGGTCCATTCCTAGAAATACAACATGGAACTTAATGAATATTTTCACCAGGATATGCAAACAGATGATTATAGCTATTTCATTCATAACGGCATATCAGCAGTGGTATATTTGCACAATGTTACATTAAATAAGAGAGAATATTAACAAACTAGGAGAAGGGGCTAGGTTGTTATCATAAACAGATCTTCTATGGTGCTGATTATGTTCTATTTCTCAAAATCTTTAAGTTAAAAAAGTTTTCAAATTTATATCTAGATAGATAGATGATAGATGGACAGATATCCCAGAAGCTGCAATGCTAGTCTAAGACCAGGCTTTAAAGGGCTTTTCTATACTCTACTAAATACTTGAAACCATTCATTATATCATAGCTCAGTGTTCAAATCTCCATTTGTTTCCTCAGTTTCCTAATATTTATTTTAAGGTGACCTGATCCAGACTTTTGATCACCTTTGTCTAAATATTTCTATTTTAACAAAGTCCTTTTTAATACTCAGAGACTAAAACTTAGAAAAATACTCTGATTGTTATCTCACTAGAGTGGAAAATATATGGTTACCCATTAACTAATGATATCTATGTCTACATTAGATCCATGACATTTTTAATTCTTGGGAGCTTTTGGTTCAATGAATTTTTTAAGCTTCTTTAAATGAAGCTTTAAACCATCACCACATGAATAAAATTAAAGAACTAAATGAAAACAAGCCAAGTATTTACAGAGTAATAGAATGTGCAGTGGAAACAGTACAATTCTGAAATCATAAAGCCTAAATTAGTGTGATGCATCTTTACTAGCCATGTAATCATAAACCAGTTATCTAAATGTGTTAGCCTCAGTTTTTTCACCCATGAAATGGTGATGATAATACTTATTATGCAGAGTTGTTGTGTGGATGTGATGAAGCATGGAGCATGAGAGTCTCATATTCCATGCTAAAATGATAGCTATTTTTATACTTATAATAATTCTAATAATAGTAATTAAATTGTTCAAAATGGTAATATTCATTTATATTGAGGCATTGTATTGACTATTCATAGACACATTTACCAAAATAAATTTCATTTTACTTTACCCCCTCTGAGGATATGTATTCCCTAATTCAATATGAATCTCATTATGAATAATAATTATCATAATAAATATGCTGATTTTTCTTCTATTTATTTTTAGGGAAGTATCCTTTACTGTTGAACATAAAGAAACTTAAGCAAGTCTGTCTTATTCAAAATTTGCTTGCTGCTTTCTTATGAAACTAGATTATAGAGTTGTATGAAATAAATTCATGCAGTTAAGACATTTATGTTTGGAAAACTGGGTGGTCAGTTTAGTATTTCAAAAGAAGATTTTAAATTTAAACCTTAAAACTGAGCTCTTTCAGCCTTATTTATAGACCATCCTTCATGCTTCATAAGTACTCCTTTATTGTAAACTAAGTAATAGTTTTTGTCACAGTGTATATAACGAAAATGGATTTTATATTCTATTATTTCAGAGTTAGTTGCAGTTTCTACTTCCTTACTTCCTTTTTTGAAAAATAGATTAATTCTACAAAAAGTTTTTGCCAGCTTTATTGAAAAAAAATCAACATATTATAATTTGTAAATTTAAGAAATGATTTCTTATAACATTGCAAACTTTTAACATTGTGTAAACTTTGTACAATTTGATAAATCGGTATACATCTTTATTGCAATATAATCTACATAAAAATGTTAATACATCTACTATCTCATATAGTTGCCACTGTTTTTTATGCATGTATCGTAAGGAATTTTAAGATCTACTCTCTTAGCAACTTCTATGTATATAGTATAGTAGAGATAAACTTCAGAGGTCTTGTGGGTTTTGTTCCAGACCGCCTCAATAAAGTGATTATCTCAATATACTAAGTCAAATTATTATTATTTTTTTTTTGGTTTCCCAGTGCATATAAAAAATTATGTTTCCCAGTGCATATAAAAAATAAACACTATACTGTACTGTTCAAAAGCATTATGTTTTTAAAGAAAAACAATGTATATACCTTAAGTAAACTTGTTCTGAGTTTTCAGTGGGTCATAATTACTGATCACTGATCACCATAACAAATACAATAATAATGAAAAAACTTGAAATATTGCAAGAATTACCAACATGTGACAGAGAGACACAAAATGAACAAATGTTGTTAGAAAAATGGTGGCAGCAGACCTCTTTTATACAAATTGGTATAAACTTTCAACTAGTAAGAATGTGATATATGCAAAGTTTAATAAAGGGAAGCACAATAAAAAAAAGTATGTATATTTTATTAACTATGATCATCATGATCCCCAGAACTTTTTGGTATTATAGTTGCAAGTTTGCACCCTTTGACCACCTTACTCCACCCCAGGTTCACCCCTTGTCAACTCAACTCTAAGTTTCCATTAGTTTGCCTTTTCCTCAGATTCTGTATGTAAGGGATATCATAATACATAAATTTAAAAAATATATAAAATCTTTGAAATATTTTACTTAGTATAACACCTTCAAGATCCATCCATGCTGTTGTAAATGGCAGTATTTCTTAATTTTTCATGGGTAAGTAGTATTCCATAGTATATATTTACCATACTTATTTTATTCATTCATCCATTAATGGATACTGAAGTTATTTCCATCTCTTGCTTAGAGTTAATAATTTTATAATAAACATAAGAGTGCAGATATGTCTTTGAACAGTGACTTCGTTTCCTTTAGATATATCCCTAGAAGTGGGATTACTGAATCATATGGTAATTTTACTTTTAATAATATGAATAGTCTCCATACTGTTTTCCATACAAATTTATATCCCTATCACAGTGCACAAGTTCCCCATTTTCCCCAATATTTACCAAAATTTGTTAGTTTCCATTTCTGGTACTATATATTCTAATAGGTAGTAATATCTTGCTGTGTTTTTCAGAGGTAAACAACAACAACATCATAATGACTTTGCCCTGAGTTTTTTACGTTGAGCACTTTTTAATGCTCCTGTTGGTCATTTATATAACTTTTTTGAAAAAAAAAAAGTCTATTGAGATCCTTTTGCTATTTTTTTAATTATATATTTTTTCTATTTGTATCTGTTGGTTATTAACCTCTTTTCAGATATAAGATTTGTAAGTATTTTCTTTCATTCTGTGGATTGTGTTTTCATTCTCTCTCTCTCTCTTTTTTTGGCAATGCAGAAACTTTAGTTTGATGTAATACGATTTATTTATTTTTGCTTTTTTTGCTTGTGTTTTTGGTCTGGTATCCAAAAAACTATTGGCAAGACCAATGTCAAGGAGAATTTTTCCTATGTTTTCCTTTAGGAAATGTAGTTTCATGCATCACCTTTAAGTCTTTAATCTATTTCAAGTTAAGACTTATGAGTGATATAAAGTTCCAGTTTCATACTGTTTATGTGACTGTTCAGTTTTAAATATCGTTTATTGAACAGACTATCTTTACCCATTACATATGTTGGCCCCTGTCAAATATTAGGTGACTGTATAAAAGGATTTATTTCTGTTCTACTTGTTTATTGGTCTGTTTTTATGCCAGTATACTTTATTGTTTTGAGCATGAGGGCTTTGTAGTATAGTTTCAAATCAAGAAGTGTAATTTCTCTTCTTCATTCTTTCTCAGAACTGCTTTGATTATTTGTTGTCTTTTATGGTCTCATATAAATTTTAGGATTTTTTACTTACTTCTGTAAAAAAATAATATTGGATTTTTTAAAGATTTTTAATTTATTTATTTGACAGAGAGAGATGACAAGCAGGCAGAGAGGCAGGCAGACAGAGAAGAGGAAGCAGGCTTCCTGCTGAGCAGACAGCCTGATGCGGGGCTCGATCCCAGGACCCTGGAATCATGACCTGAGCCGAAGGCAGCGGCTTAACCCACTGAGCCACCCAGGCGCCCCTAACATTGGATTTTTGATAAGAATTGGATTTACAGATGGTTTTCTGTAGTATGGATATTTTAACAATGTTAATTCTTACCATTCATAAATATGAGCTATCTTTCCATTTGTGTCTCCTTCAATTTCTTTATCAATGTCATAGTTTCATCTTCTTAGTTAAATCTATTCCTAAGTATTTTATTATTTTTGATGCTATTGTGAATTAGATTGTTTTCTTTATTTTTTCAGATAGTTCATCATTAGAGTGTTAAAATGCTCCTGTCTTGTGCTTACTTTGGCTTACTTTGGATGACATGAAAAACAGGGAAGCATTCCATATTTAAAAAAATGAAACGAAACAAAGTTCTTGTCTTTTATATATTGTTCTTGTATTTGGCGGCTTTACTAAATTTGTTTATTCAATTTTTTTTGTGACGTTTTTAGGATTTTTTAACATGTAAGTTCATGTTATCCAAAAAAAAAAAGAAAATTTTACTTCTTCCTTTTTTTTTTGGAGTCTCTTATTTCTTTTTGTTCCTTGTTTCTCTGGCTAGGACATCCCATACTATGTCAAATGAGAGTAGTGAAAGTGGACACACTTGTCTTTTTTCTGATCTTTAAGGGGAAAACTTTCAAACTTTTTTGATTGAATATGAGATGAGCTCTGGGCTTGCAATATGTGGTTTTTCTTTAATGGATTTTTTAAATTATTTTTTTAAAAATTTTTATAAACATATAATGTGTTTTTATCCCTAGGAATACAGGTCTGTGAATCACCAGGTTTACACATTTCACAGCACTCACCATCACTCACCATAGCACCTGCCCTCCCCAATGTCTATACCCCCACCATCCTCTCCCAACACACCTCCCCCCAGCAACCCTCAGTCTGTTTTGTGAGATTCAGTCTTTTATGGTTTGTCTCCCTCCCAATCCCATCTTCTTTTATTTTTCTTTTCGTACTCCCGAAACCGCCTATGTTGCAATTCTACTTCATCATATCAGGGAGATCATAAGATAGTTGTCTTTCTCAGATTGATTTATATCGCCAAGCACAATACCCTCTAGTTCCATCCACGTCATCACAAATAGCAGGATTTCATTTCTTTTGATGGCTGCATAGTATCCCATTGTACATATATACCACATCTTATTTATTGATTCATCTATTGAAGGGCATTTAGGTTCTTTCCATAGTTTAACTATTGTGGACATTGCTGCTATAAACATTTAGGTGCATGTAACCCTTCAGAATGCCACGTTTGTATCTGTACGGTATATACCCAGTACTACAATCACTGGGTCATAGGCTAGTTCTATTTTCAGCTTTTTGAGGCACCTCCACGCTGTTTTCCAGAGTGGTTGCACCAGCTTGCATTCCCACGTACAGTGTAGGAGGGTTGCCCTTTCTCCACATCCTCGCCAGCATCTGTCATTGACTGACTTGTTCATTTTAGCCATTCTGAAAGGTGTGAGGTGGTATCTCATTCTGGTTTTGATTTGTAGTTCCCTGATGCCGAGTGATGTGGAGCATTATTTCATGTGTCTGTTGGCCATTTGGATGTATTCTTTGCAGAAATGTCTGTTCATGTCCTCTGCCCATTTCTTCATTGGATTATTTGTTCTTAGGGTGTTGAGTTTGATAAGCTCTTTATAGATTTTGGATAGATACTGGCCATTTATCTGGTATGTCATTTGCAAATATCTTCTCCCAGATAACTTCTGACAGTCATCTTTTGGCTTTGTTAACTGTTTCCTTTGCTGGGCAAAAGCTTTTTGATCTGATGTAATCCCAAGAGGTCATTCTTGCCCTTGCTTCCCTTGCTTTGGCGATGTTCCTAGGAAGAAGTTGCTGCTGCTGAGGTCAAAGAGGTTGCTACCTGTTCTCTCCTCAAAGATTTTGATGGATTCCTTTCTCACATTATGCTTCTTCATCCATTTCCAGTCTATTTTCATGTATGGTGTAAGGAAATGGTCCAATTTCATTTTTCTGCATGTGGCTGTTCAGTTTTCCCGACCCTAAGGCCAGAGGCTCCTTCTCTACTGCTGTGCCTTCTCCCATGTACTCCTGGGGAACGCGGTGACAGTCGTGTGCGACCATGCTTCTCTCTCAGACAGAGGGGATGCTAGGGAAAAGAGTATTTTGTTCCATGCGGGTATCTTCCACCGTGCTGCGGAGACTAGCTCAGGCAAGCAGCAGCAGCATCCACAAACCCAATTCTGATTTCCCAACGAATGCTGTGCTTTCCCAGGGGAGATGCCCAGGCAAAGAGGCTTTCGCTGTATGCGGGTTTCTCCCACCGCGAGACTGGGCTCAGGCAAGCAGCAGTAGACCGCAGAACATTTCTCAGCAAATGCTGTGCTTTCTCAGAGGCTTTGGCTTGGAGCGAACAGCACTTCGCTGCTGCTTCCTCAGCAAGGCTTCAGTCGTGTCAGGGAAGCAGAGCTGCGGGAGAGCTGGTGCCTTTTGGGCCTTGCTTTCCCGGGCTCCATGTTCGCCTCCTGGATTCGCCCTGCCAGGCCGAATCAAGCAGACACAGCCACAACCCTGCAGTAGCGTGTGGAGCCTAGGATGGCACCCTATGCACACTACCATCTCCCGGTGTAGGCATCGCTTGGCCTTTTACTCTGGCGCTCAGGCGTTCTCGCGGACTAGCCCAGTGCTTTCCCCACAGGAAAAGAGACGTGACAGGATCCCTGCACACCCCCGTGCACTGAATAGGGAGCTTTCGGGGACTGTCCTCACCCCATCACCTAAACCTCATGCCACCTCCAAGCATCCACATCCTGAAGGAAGACGGCATCTGACTCCCTGTTATTTCAGGGAGCTGTTTCTGCGAGTTCAGCGTAGGCTCCCGGTGGCTTGCGCATGTCTGCCCCAGGGACAGGTGGCCAAGGAGCTGCTGTCTCCTTGGGCCCAGAGGCTCAGGACAGGCCTGCCTTCTGCCCAGACTCCTTCCTCAGATTGGAGCACGTTCCCCGGCCCAATCGCCCCCTCATGTCTCCTTAGCAGCCAGGCTTCGTCTCTCTGCACAGGGAGTGGGTGACACTTGTATTGCCACCGGCCCGCTGTTCCTGCCAGGGCCAGCTCTCCAGCTTCGCGACCATTTCCCGACCACAAGGCCAATGGCTCCTTCTCTTCTCCTGGGCAGTTTGCTGCACTTTCCCCAGACAGGCTCCTGGGGAGCCCAGTGACAGACATGTCCCCTTCCTTAAGGCTCTTTCCACAGGCGCAACCACGGTTCTCTCTCAGGCAGTGGGGATGCCCAGGCAAAGAGGATTTCGCTCCAAGTGGGTTTATTACACTTTGCTGTTGGGTCTTGCTCAGGCAAGCAGCAGCAGCATCCCACAGACCCGACTCTGATTTCCCAAAGAATGCTGTGCTTTCCCAGAGGAGATGCCCAGGCAAAGACCCTTTCACTGTATGAGGGTTTCTCCCGCCATGCTGCGAATACTAGGCTAAGGCAAGCAGCAACAGCAGCCCACAAAAACGACTCTGATTTCCCAGCGACTGCTATGCTTTCACAGAGGTTTTCAGCTTGGCGCGAACGGAACTTCGCTGCTGCTTCCTCAGCAAGGCTTTGGGTGTTCGCTCTGTCGCATCAGGGAAGAAGAGCTGCGGGAGAGCTTGTCCCTCTTGGGCCTTGCTTTCCCGGGCTCTATGTTGGCACCCTGGGTTCACCCTGCCAGTCCGAACTAAGCAGACACAGCCACAACGCTGCAGCAGCGTGCGTGGCCTAGGATGGCACTCAATGCACACTACATTCTCCCAGTGTAGGCAACGCTTGGCCTTTTGCACAGGCCCTCAGGCGGACTCGCGGACAAGGCCAGTGCCTTCCCCACAGGAGAGGAGAGGCGACAGGATCCCTGAACACCGCCCGTTCACTGGAATGGGGAGCTTTGGGAGATTGTCCCCACTCCTTCCCCGGCAAACCCCCTGCCACCGAAAACGCTGTCACATCTTGGAGGAAGATGGCATCTGACTGCCCGTTTCTCGAGGGAGCTATTTCTGCGAGTTCCGGGTATGGCGCCTGGTAGCTAGCCCAAGTCGGCCCTACAGACAGGTGGTCAAGGAGATGCTGTCCCCTTGGGACCAGAGGCACAGGACAGGCCTGCCTTCTGCCCAGACTCCTTCCTCAGAGTGGAGCATGCATCTCTGCCCTAGTCATCCCCTCATGTCTCCTTAGGAACCAGGCTTTGTCTCTTTGCACAGGGAGCGGGTGACACTTGTCTTGCCACCGGCCTGCTGTTCCTGCCATGGCAGGCTATTCTGCTTACCGACCTTTCCCGACCACAAGGCCAACGTATCCTTCTCTTCTCCTGGGGTGGCGTGCTGCACCTTCCCCAGACGTGCTCTTGGGGAGCGCAGTGACACACGTGTGCAACCACGCTTCTCTCTCAGATCTCAAATACCCAACATAACCCTACACCTAAAGGAGATGGAGAAAGAACAACAAAGAAAGCCTAAACCCAGCAGAAGAGGAATAATAAAGATCAGAGCAGAAATCAATGAAATAGAAACAAATAAACAAACAAATAAAAACCACAAAAAACCAACAACAACAACAAAAAACAATAGAACAAATCAACGAAACTAGGAGCTGGTCCTTTAAAGAATTAATAAGATTTATAAAACCCTTTCCAGACTTATCAAAAAGAAAAGAGAAAGAACCCCAATAAATAAAGTAATGAATGAAAGAGGAGAGATCACAACCAACACCAAAGAAATACTAACAATTATAAGAACATACTATGAGCAACTCTACGCCAACAATTTCAACAATCTGGAAGAAATGGATACATTCCTAGAGACATATAAACTACCAGGAAGAAATAGGAAACCTGAACAGACCCATAACCAGTACGGAGATTGAAACATTCATCAAAAATCTCCAAACAAACAAAAGCCCCGGGCCAGATGGCTTCCCAGGGAAATTCTACCAAACATTTAAAGAAGAATTAATTCCTATTCTCATGATACTGTTCCAAAAAAATAGAAATGGAAGGAAAACTTCCAAACTCATTTTATGAGGCCAGCATCACCTTGATCCCAAAACCAGACAAGGATCCCATCAAAAAAGAGAACAGCAAACCAATATCCTTGATGAACACAGATGCGAAAATTCTCACCAAAATACTAGCCAATAGGATTCAACAGTACATTAAAAGGATTACTCACCGAGACCAAGTGGGATTTATTCCAGGGCTACAAGGTTGGTTCAACATATGCAAATCAATCAATGTGATACAACACATTAATAAAAGAAAGAACAAGAACCACATGATACTCTCCATAGATGCTGAAAAAGCATTTGGCAAAGTGCAGTGTCCCTTCCTGATTAAAACTCTTCAAAGTGTAGGGATAGAGGGCACATATTATCAATGTTATCAAAGCCATCTATGAAAAACCCACTGCAAATATCATTCTCAATGGAGAAAAACTGAATACTTTTCCGCTGAGGTCAGGAACACGGCAGGGATGTCCGTTATCACCATGCTATTCAACATCGTACTAGAAGTCCTAGCCTCAGCAATCAGACAACAAAAAGAAATTAAGGGCATCCAAATTTTGCCATATTGGCAAAAGAGAAGTCAAACTATCCCTGCTTGCAGACGATATGACACTGTATGTGGAAAACTTAAAGGACTCCACTCCAAATCTGCTATAACTTGTATAGGAATTCTGTAAAGTGTCAGAATATAAAATCAATGCACAGAAATTGGTTGCATTTTTTTTAAACCAACAAGACTGAAGAAATAGAAATTAAGGAGTGAATCCCATTTACAATTGCACTCAAAACCCTAAGATACCTAGGAATAAACCTAACCAAAGAGACAAAGAATCTATACTCAGAAAACTCCAAAGTGAGTACTCATGAAAGAAATTGAAGAAGACACAAAGAAATGGAAAAATGTTCCATGCTCCTGTATTGGAAGAACAAATATTGTGAAAATGTCTATGCTACCTAAAGCAATCTACACATTTAATGCAATCCCTATCAAAATCTCGTCCATTTTTTTCAAAGAAATGGGACAAATCATCCTAAAATATATATGGAACCAGAAAATACCTCGAATAGCCAGAGGAATATTGAAAGAGAAAGCCAAAGTTGTTGGCATCACAATTCCAGACTTCAAGCTCTATTACAAAGTTGTCATCATCAAGATGGTAGGGAACTGTCCCCAAAACAGACATAGATCAATGGAACAGAATAGAGAGCCCAGAAATACACCCTCCACTCTATGGTCAACTAATCGTCAACAAAGCAGGAAGGAATGTCCTATGGAAAAGAGACAGCCTCTTCAACAAATGGTGTTGGGAAAATTGAACAGCCACATGCAGAAAAATGAAGTTGGACCATTTCCTTACACCATACATGAAAATAGACTGGAAATGGATGAAGAAGCATAATGTGAGAAAGGAATCCATTAAAATCCTTGAGGAGAGAACAGGCAGCAAACTCTTTGACCTCACCAGCAGCAACTTCTTCGTAGGAACATCGCCAAAGGCAAGGGAAGCAAGGGCAAGAATGAACTCTTGCGATTTCATCAGATCAAAAAGCTTTTGCCCAGCAAAGGAAACAGTTAACAAAGCCAAAAGATGACTGTCAGAAGTTATCTGGGAGAAGATATTTGCAAATGACATACCAGATAAAGGGCCAGTATCTATCCAAAATCTATAAAGAGCTTATCAAACTCAACACCCTAAGAACAAATAATCCAATGAAGAAATGGGCAGAGGACATGAACAGACATTTCTGCAAAGAATACATCCAAATGGCCAACAGACACATGAAAAAATGCTCCACATCACTCGGCATCAGGGAAATACAAATCAAAACCAGAATGAGATACCACCTCACACCTTTCAGAATGGCTAAAATGAACAAGTCAGTCAATGACAGATGCTGGCGAGGATGTGGAGATAGGGCAACCCTCCTACACTGTACGTGGGAATGCAAGCTGGTGCAACCACTCTGGAAAACAGCGTGGAGGTGCCTCAAAAAGCTGAAAATAGAACTAGTTTATGACCCAGTGATTGCAGTACTGGGTATATACCCTAAAGATACAAACGTGGCATTCTGAAGGGGCACATGCACCCAAATGTTTATAGCAGCAATGTCCACAATAGTTAAACTATGGAAAGAACCTAAATGTCCTTCAATAGATGAATCAATAAATAAGATGTGGTATATATGTACAATGGGATACTATGCAGCCATCAAAAGAAATGAAATCCTGCTATTTGTGATGACGTGGATGGAACTAGAGGGTAATATGCTTGGCGAAATAAATCAATCTGAGAAAGACAACTATCCTATGATCTCCCTGATATGATGAAGTGGAGATGCAACATAGGTGGTTTCGGGCGTACGAAAAGAAAAATAAAAGATGGGATTGGGAGGGAGACAAACCATAAAAGACTGAATCTCACAAAGCAGACTGAGGGTTGCTGGGGGGAGGTGTGTTGGGAGAGGATGGTGGGGGTATGGACATTGGGGAGAACAGGTGCTATGGTGAGTGATGGTGAGTGCTGTGAAATGTGTAAACCTGGTGATTCACAGACCTGTATTCCTAGGGATAAAAACACATTATATGTTTATAAAAATTTTTAAAAAAATAATTTAAAAAATCCATTAAAGAAAAAACACATATTGCAAGCCCAGAGCTAATCTCATATTCAATCAAAAAAGTTTGAAAGTTTTCCCCTTAAAGATCAGAAAAAAGACATGTGTGTCCACTTTCACTACTCTCATTTGACATAGTACTGGATGTCCTAGCCAGAGAAACAAGGAACACAAAGAAATAAGAGACTCCAAATAAAAAAAAAAAGGAAGAAGTAAAATTTTCTTTTTTTGGATAACATGAACTTACATGTAATAAAATCCTAAAAACTTCATAAAAATTTTTGAATAAACAAATTTAGTAAAGCTGCCAAATACAAGATCAATATATAGGAGACAAGAATTTTGTTTTGTTTCGTTTTTTTAATAGTTTTTCATGTCATCCTTGCTCAGTGATCACGCTAATCTTCTCTGCATCATTCCAATTTTAGTATATGTGCTGACAAAGTAAGCACAAGACAGGAGCATTTTAACACTCTAATGATGAACTATCTGAAAAAATAAAGAAAACAATCTAATTCACACTAGCATCAAAACTAATATAATACTTAGGATAAGATTTAACTAAGACTATGAAAGATCTGTACCCCATAATCTATGACATTGATAAAGAAATTGAAGGAGACACAAATAAAAAGATAGCTCATATTTATGAATGGTAAGAATTAACATTGTTAAAATGTCCATACTACCGAAAACCATCTGTAAATTCAATTCCTATCAAAAATCCAATGTTAGGGGCACCTTGGTGGCTCAGTGGGTTAAGCTGCTGCCTACGGCTCAGGTCATGATCCCAGGGTCCTGGGATCGAGCCCTGCATCAGCCTCTCTGCTCAGCAGGAAGCTGCTACCTCTTCTTTCTCTGCCTGCCTCTCTGCCTGCTTGTCATCTCTCTCTCTCAAATAAATAAATAAATAATCTTTTAAAAAATCCAATATTGTGTTTTTACAGAAGTAAGTAAAGAATCCTAAAATTTATATGAGACCATAAAAGACAACAAATAATCAAAGCAGTTCTGAGAAAGAATGAAGAAGCGAAATTACACTCTTGATTTGAAACTATACTACAAAGCCCTCATGCTCAAAACAATAAAGCATACTGGCATAAAAACAGACCAATAAACAAGTAGAACAGAATTGAGAGTCCAGAAATAAATCCTTTCATACAGTCACCTAATATTTGACAGGGGCCAACATATGTAATGGGTAAAGATAGTCTGTTCAGTAAATGATATTTAAAACTGAATAGTCACATAAACAGTATGAAACTGGAACCTTATATCACTCATAAATCTTAACTTGAAATAGATTAAAGACTTAAATGTGATGCATGAAACTAAATTTCCTAAAGGAAAACATAGGAAAAATTCTTCTTGACATTGGTCTTGCCAATAGTTTTTTGGATACCAGACCAAAAACACAAGCAAAAATAAATAAATGGTATTACATTAAACTAAATTTTCTGCATTGCCAAAAAAAAAAAAAAAGGGAATGAAAACACAATCCACAGAATGGAAGAAAATACTTACAAAACTTATATCTGAAAAGAGGTTAATAACTAACAGATACAAAAAGAAAAAAATATATAATTAAAAAAATAGCAAAAGGATCTCAATAGACTTTTTTTTTCAAAAAAGTTATATAAATGACCAACAGGAGCATTAAAAAGTGCTCAACGTAAAAAACTCAGGGCAAAGTCATTATGTTGTTGTTTTTGTTTACCTCTGAAAAACACAGCAAGATATTACTACCTCTTAGAATATATAGTACCAGAAATGGAAACTAACAAATTTTGGTAAATATTGGGGAAAATGGGGAACTTATGCACTGTGATAGGGATATAAATTTGTATGGAAAACAGTATGGAGACTATTCATATTATTAAGGGTAAAATTACCATATGATTCAGTAATCCCACTTCTAGGGATATAGCTAAAGGAAACGAAGTCACTATTCGAAGACATCTCTGCACTCTTATGTTCATTATAAAATTATTAACTCTAAGCAAGAGATGGAAATAACTTCAGTATCCATTAATGGATGAATGAATAAAATAAGTATGGTAAATATATACTATGGAATACTACTTAACCATAAAAAATTAAGAAATACTGCCATTTACAATACCATGGATGGATCTTGAAGGTATTATACTAAGTGAAATATTTCAAAGATTTTATATATTTTTTAATTTATGTATTACGATATCCCTTACATATAGAATCTGAAGAAAAAGCAAACTAATGGAAACTTAGAGTTGAGTTGACAAGGGGTGAACCTGGGGTGGAATAAGGTGGTCAAAGGGTACAAACTTGCAACTATAATAGGAAAAAGTTCTGGGGATCTAATGTACAGCATGATGGTCATAGTTAATAATATATACATACTTTTTTAATTGTGCTTCCCTTTATTAAATTTTGCATATATTACATTCTTACAAGTTGAAAGTTTATAGCAATCTTGTATAAAATAGGTCTGCTGCCACCATTTTTCTAACACCATTTGTTCATTTTGTGTCTCTCTGTCACATGTTGGTAATTCTTGCAATATTTCAAGTTTTTTCATTATTATTGTATTTGTTATGGTGATCTGTGATCAGTATTTATGACCCACTGAAAACTCAGAACTAGTTTACTTAAGGTATATACATTGTTTTTCTTTAAAGACATAATGCTTTTGAAAAGTACAGTATAGTGTTTATTTTTTATATGCACTGGGAAACATAATTTTTTATTTGCACTGGGAAACCAAAAAATAATAATAATGATTTGACTTAGTTTATTGAAATAATCACTTTATTGAGGCGGTCTGGAACAAAACCCACAAGACCTCTGAAGTTTATGTCTACTGTACTATATACATAAAAGTTGCTAAGAGAGTAGATCTTAAAATTCCTTACAATACATGCATAAAAAACAGAGGCAACTATATGAGATAGTAGATGTATTAACATTTTTATGTAGATTATATTGCAATGCAGATGTATACCAATTTATCAAATGGTACAAAATTTACACAATGTTAAAAGTTTGCAGTGTTATAAGAAATCATTTCTTAAATTTACAAATTATAATGTCAATTATTTTTCAATAAAGCTGGAAATAACCTTTTGTAGAATTAATCTATTTTTCAAAAGAGGAAGTAAGGAAGTAGAAACTGCAACTAACTCTGAAATAATAGAATACAAAATCCATTTTAGTTATATACACACTGTGACAAACACTATTAGTTAGTTTACAATGAAGGAATACTTATGAAGCATGAAGGATGGTCTATAAATAAGGCTGAAAGAGCTCAGTTTAAAGGTTTAAATTTAAAATCTTCTTTTGAAATACTAAACTGACCACCCAGTTTTCCAAGCATAAATGTCTTAACTGCATGAATTTATTTCATACAACTCTATAATCTAGTTTCATAAGAAAGCAGCATGCAAATTTTGAATAAGACAGACTTGCTTAAGTTTCTTTATGTTCAACAGTAAAGGATACTTCCCTAAAAATAAATAGAAGAAAAATCAGCATATTTATCATGATAATTATTATTCATAATAAGATTGATATTGAATTAAGGAATATATAGCCTCAGAGGGGGTAAAGTAAAATGAAATTTATTTTGGTAAATGTGTCTATGAATAGTCAATACAATGCCTCAATATAAATGAATATTACCATTTTGAACAATTTAATTACTATTATTAGAATTATTATAAGTATAAAAATAGCTATCATTTTAGCATGGAATATGAGACTCTCATGCTCCATGCTTCCTTACATCCACACAACAATTCTGCATAATAAGTATTATCATCACCATTTCATGGGTGAAAAAACTGAGGCTAACACATTTAGATAACTGGTTTATGATTACATGGCTAGTAAAGATGCATCACACTAATTTAGGCTTTATGATTTCAGAATTGTACTCTTTCCACTGCACATTCTATTACTCTATTACTTGGCTTGTTTTCATTTAGTTCTTTAATTTTATTCATGTGGTGATGGCTTAAAGCTTCATTTAAAGGAAGCTTAAAAAATTCATTTAACCAAAAGCTCCCAAGAATTAAAAATGTCATGGAGCTAATGTAGACATGGATATCATTAGTTAATGGGTAACCATATATTTTCCACTCTAGTGAGATAACAATCAGAGTATTTTTCTAAGTTTTAGTCTCTGAGTATTAAAAAGGACTTTGTTAAAATAAAAATATTTAGACAAAAGTGATCAAAAGTCTGGATCAGGTCACCTTAAGATAAATATTAGAAAACTGAGGAAACAAATGGAGATTCGAACACTGAGCTATGATATAATGAATGGTTTAAAGTATTTAGTAGAATATAGAAAAGCCCTTTAAAGCCTGGTCTTAGCCTAGCACTGCAGCTCCTGGGATATCTGTCTATCTATCATCTATCTATCTATCTATCTATCTATCTATTTAGATATAAATTTGAAGATTTTTTAACTTAAAGATTTTGAGAAATAGAACATAATCAGCACCATAGAAGATCTGTTTATGATAACAATCTAGCCCCTTCTCCAAGTTTGTTAATATTCTCTCTTATTTAATGTAACATTGTGCAAATATACCACTGCTGATATGCCGTTATGAATGAAATAACTATAATCATCTGTTTTCATATCCTGGTGAAAATATTCATTTAGTTCCATGTTGTATTTCCAGGAATGGAAAAATTTTTTTTTAATTTTTAATTTTTCTAAATATTGTCCAACCTACCTCAAATGTTTTTATTATGGGCACTGTCATTCTTTCACATTCTTGCAAGACATTTTTACTGTTTCCCAATATGGTAAGTGTGTAATAGTATGCCATTCTAGGTTTTAATTTATTTTTAATTTAATTTAATTTAATTCCAGATTCATAATAAAGATAAACAGTTTTTACCTATGAGTGGCCATTTGGATTACCCTTTCTGTAAAGTACATGCTTCAATCTTTTGATATCTTAACATTGTGTCATACTGACTTCTTTAAGAATAGATTTCCTGAATGAACTTTTAGCTGTGTATGTCTTCTCTATTTTATTTTGAACTTGCTTTCATTTCAAAAACTTTATATTTATTTTCATAATCTGCTTTTATTTTGCTTTGTCTATTGTCTATTTATTTGCAAGCAAGAGAAAGCGAGCGAGTGAGAGTGCAGGGGAGGGATAGAAAAAGAAAGGAAAAGAATCTTAAGCAGGCTCCAGGCTCAGCACAAAGCCCAACTCTGGGCTCTATTTCACAAGCCTGACATCATGACCTGAGCCAAAAAGAAAGAAATAAAATAAAATTAAGGTGTTAAAAAAAAAAGGAAAAAGAATTGGAGGTTTAATTAAGTGAGCCACCCAGGCACCCCTGTGGTATCTTAAATTGGCTGTCATATCTTTAAAGTTCTAGAGTATCCATTTGGTTCATTTATAAAATCTTTCTCAATATCATTTTTTAGTTTCAGTTTTTTGTTCAATTTGCTTCCCCTCTCATTTCTTTGAGCAGAGTAATCAAGCCATTTTACAATCTTTATTGATCATTTTAATATCATACTTAATCCCATTTTGTCTATCAAATCTTGTTAATGGTTTTTCTTTGTGTGCTTTGTTACATTTTGGTATGTTCAAGACATTATATTTGAAACTCTTATTGAGTAGGAATAATTAAGAGCTATAATAATGGTATGGTCCTCCTTGGCAGGATTTTCTCTTATATCTGAGACTCTACAAGACAATCATACTCCAAATTCAGTGGTTGACGTTCTCAGTTTACACAGAAGGCAAGGTAGGCTCTAGTCTTATTTCTGCTTCTCCTTGTGTTTTGGGGATCTCAACTTAAATTTGGGTTGTACCAAAGTCCTCAAATTTGATTGCTGCTGGATTTTGAATTTTTTTTCTCTAGTATCAAGTGTCTATTAAAAACACAGCTCAGTGTGTTTTAGCAGTTTCTAATGCTCTCATAGCTAAAATGGCTTCAGGGCATATATCTCTAGGCTCTCATTGTGTTTCGTATTGGCCCAGTAATCCCTCACTTATTTTTATAATCATTCTGATATTTTTAACTTTAAAAGCTATTTTGTCTGGATTTTTAAGTTGTCTTAAGTAGGAGTTTTTAGATCACCATTACTAGAAGCAACAACAAATATACATGAAAATATCTGCAGTAGTTTATCACATCTTTATGGCTTTGAACTTCCATAAGCCGAGGCATCCTTCTCTAATCACTTAGGCAAACTCCAAGTTACCCTTTAAAACAACACAAGAATTGCTTCATTTAAGAACATGTTCAGGGATGACTCTTCCCCACTGTTCTTACCAACATTCCCACACACTCTTTGCTACCCACACCTTGTTTATGAACTTTCATTAGGTATATCAGCGGGACCAGAATTTTGCTCTATTGTATTTTTGTCCTTTAGAGCTTTAATTAAATATGAATTCCATAGAAAGTCTGTCCCTTTTCTTTCAAACCTGGGTTAGTTATTTCTTCTCATTCTTTGTCAGAAGTTACTTTATTAGAGAAACTTACATCTGTATTGTGACTTTGGAGCCTTTACAGTTTTTTGACTGGAAAAATCACCCATCCCTGAGATTTTTACGCAGCTTCCTGGCTGATATTATTCAGAAATCTGTTCAAAACAGACTTTTTCAGGGAGGCCCTTTCAGACCACTCAGTTACAAAACCTCTTCTCAATCACTGCTCTTATTAAAATGTGCTTATTTAGTTCAAATATGCATCACTATTAAAGAAAAACCAGTACGATTTTTTTTCTTTTTAAAGTTGGCTTACCTATTATCTATCTCTCCCATTAAAATGATTCCTCTGGGCTGGGGTTTTGTTGTGCTCATCTTAGGCCAGGCATTCAATAAATTGTCTCTGAATGATCGAATTGTTTGACTCCCTTGCTAGATTCTCAACTTCATGAGGCCAAGGATTGTTCTATTCAGTCCTTTATCCTCAATGTCTGTTATATTCAGTGTGCAATATTTAAATAAATTTAAATAAATTCCTATTTATTTTATACATTTATAAATTTAAATAAATTCCTATTTATTTATTATTAAAGAAATTCCTCTTACAAACAGTATGTTTTGAAGGTTGGTAGCAGGAAAGTGTTGTACTACATGGAAGTAATCAGAAAATGTGATCTAAAAGTCTGCTTTCAAGGGCACCTGGGTGGCTCAGTGGGTTAAAATTCTGCTTTCAAGAAGCTATAACAGTAAGTACTGAGCATTAGCTATTATATGCTATGGATGAATAACTGAAATCTACATTTGAAACTAATGGTACACTATATGTTAACTAATTGAATTTTAAAAAGTTAATTAAAAAAAACCCACTATTTTATAAAACAATATTCCCAACAGGCTCTTTTGCTTTAAAATACTCACTTTGTAATGAGAGTCATTACTTTAGTCTAGCCAATTCTTACACCACTGTTTATCCCTTCCCTGCTTTATCCCTTCCCAGTATCAATAAAGGCTCACTTGGGTTACCTAGAAGCCATGAGAAAGCTTGTAATAGACCTGGCTGGTTTTCACCAGCAATTTGACCACCATGTGCACAGGGAAGTCTATTGATAAAGGCTTTATTGCAATAAGTTGCAAATACATGGATGATTTTGAATTCTCTTTCTTGAGGTCTTGTTTCATGATAATAAATGTAGGGTGGCTTTTTGGAATGGATGTTATTAACATATCTTCATAGTTCTAAGTACATGGAATTGTAAAATACATTAATGAATGTGGCATTACTGACAACCGTCCTCATTTTGAAATCAAATTACAGTGTACTAAGATGAGGAAGCAAAGCAGATTTGGGATTATGAGTGAAATAATTTTAAAAAGTCTTAGGGGTATGATCAGACTATTGGGTAATTCAGTAGAAAAATGTCAACTGATTGAGATTCTGTGTTCCCTGATTTCAGAGAGAAGTTAAGATAAATAAGTAACACGAAGAGACTAGGAAGCCAAACATAAGTGATACTTTTGTGCCAGGGTGTGTATACATCTGTTTATCTTCTTGCTTTACCTCTAAGGTTGCTCCTAGAGGAGAGTTTAAATATGTGTTGGAGCTAATCTCTGTGGATTACACAAGAAACCACATCCTACAGCTCTCCCTGAAACACCACTTATGATTTCAATATAATTTGGTTTTTGCATTTTTAGAAATAACAAAATACTTTGCAAACTCATCTACTTTATTACCACCACAAGTGAGTCAGCTGACTCCACATTTTATCACAATGACAGTCACAGAGGAATGGAGGAATGAGTAGAGTTATCAATATATGTGCTTTTAAGAAGTATGACAGGGTACCAGCTATTTCCAGGAACCAAAACATGGGTCAGCAGCTGTGCAGGAAAAGTGATGGAATAAATGACTCATTTCAGAGGAGTTCTATAACATATTAGTTCTATAATGGATCTTCAGCACCCAATTACCCGCTTTGATCTAAAGATAAGGATTTACAGTTAATATCCCATTTATGATTTGACTGGTAGGGTCTGAATCATTTTTACTATTGTTTTGACTATTACTTGAAACCTATAGTAGTACTTGGGATATGTGTTGTGTATTCTGTGCTATTTTGAGATTAGATAACTTCTGTCTCAAACTCCTGTTAATTTGTTTGTTTTGTTTATTTGATAGTGGTTTCAGTAAATAGATATATCTGAAAAATTGCAAAGCCACTATTAAAAGAAGTTATTATGATATATAGCATGGAATTGCACATTCCTCCTTTGAATCCGACAGAGCTTCACCATATCCTTAACAACTTGGGAAAAACATGCTATTATTTTTCTTCATAAAATTTCTCCTGTTAGGCTGTGATGGTTGTCATCAGCAGTAACTCCTCTGAAGGCTTTGTCAAAAGAGTTGAAAAAATTGGAAAGGTGTGAATGAAGCTGTTTGCTGAATATAAAGAAAAGAGCATTGAAGTACAATTCACACTCTTAATTCTCCTTCTATGCTTTCAGATGTTTGACATTTGAAAATTTTGCTTCTAGAAGAGATGCCCTATATAATTCTTACTTTAAGGAGCAAGTTGCTTTTATAATTTTTTTATTATTCTACCATTCCAGTTTTTCCATTTAAATTAAATTCAATACCATTTAAAAAAAATCAAAAGTGCAGCCAGTATTCAATTCCTGGGCTAAATAATTTTAGAAAGCTTTGTGTTATTGAACCTACAGGGTTTTTCTGTAGTTTTAACTCTTTCTTTCTGTGATTTTTCCCATTAGTCCCGTAATATAACAGACATTGAGGATAAAGAAGGACTGAATAGAACAATCCTTGGCCTCATGAAGTTGAGAATCTAGGAAGGGAGACAGACAATTCAATCATTCAGAGACAATTTAGTGAGTGTCTGGCCTAAGATGAGCACAACAAAACCCCAGCACAGAGGAATCATTTTAATGGGAGAGATAGATAATAGGTAAACCAACTTAAAAAAAATTGTACTGGTTTTTCTTTAATAGTGATGCATATTTGAACTAAATAATCACATTTTAAAAAGAGCAGTGATTGAGAAGAGGCTTTTTAACTGAGTGGTCCGAAAGTGCCTCCCTGAAAAAGTCTGTTTTGAACAGATTTCTGAATAATATCAGCTAGGAAGCTGTGTAAAAATCTCAGGGATGGGTGATTTTTCCAGTCAAAAAACTGTAAAGGCTCCAAAGTCACAATAGAGCCATACATTTCTCTAATAAAGTAACTTCTGACAAAGAATGAGAAGAAATAACTAACCCAGGTTTGAAAGAAAAGGGACAGACTTTCTATGGAATTCATATTTAATTAAAGCTCTAAAGGACAAAAATACAATAGAGCAAAATTCTGGTCCCGCTGATATACCTAATGAAAGTTCATAAACAAGGTGTGGGTAGCAAAGAGTGTGTGGGAATGTTGGTAAGAACAGTGGGGAAGAGTCATCCCTGAACATGTTCTTAAATAAAGCAATTCTTGTGTTGTTTTAAAGGGTAAATTGGAGTTTGCCTAAGTGATTAGAGAAGGATGCCTCAGCTTATGGAAGTTCAAAGCCATAAAGATGTGATTAAACTACTGCAGATATTTTCATGTATATTTGTTGTTGCTTCTAGTAATGGTGATCTAAAAACTCCTACTTAAGACAACTAAAAATCCAGACAAAATAGCTTTTAAAATTAAAAATATCAGAATGATTATAAAAATAAGTGAGGGATTACTGGGCCAAAATACGAAATACAATGAGAGCCTAGAGATATATGCCCTGAAGCCATTTTAGCTATGAGAGCATTTGAAACTGCTAAAACACACTGAGCTGTGTTGTTAATAGACTCTTGATACTAGAGAAACAATTTTCATAATCCAGCAGCAATCAAATTTGAGGACCTTGGTACAACCCAAATTTAAGTTGAGATCCCCAAAGCACAAGGAGAAGCAGAAATAAGACTAGAGCCTACCTTGCCTTCTGTGTAAACTGAGAAAGTCAACCACTGAATTTGGAGTATGATTGTCTTGTAGAGTCTCAGATATAAGAGAAAATCCTGCCAAGGAGGACCATACCATTATTATAGCTCTTAATTATCCCTACTCAATAAGAGTTTCAAATATAATGTCTTGAACATACCAAAATGTAACAAAGCACACAAAGAAAAACCATTAACAAGATTTGATAGACAAAATGGGATTAAGTATGATATTAAAATGATCAATAAAGATTGTAAAATGGCTTGATTACTCTGCTCAAAGAAATGAGAGGGGAAGCAAATTGAACAAAAAACTGAAACTAAAAAATGATATTGAGAAAGATTTTATAAGTGAACCAAATGGATACTCTAGAACTTTAAAGATATGACAGCCAATTTAAGATACCACAGGGGTGCCTGGGTGGCTCACTTAATTAAACCTCCAATTCTTTTTCCTTTTTTTTAACACCTTAATTTTATTTTATTTCTTTCATTTTGGCTCAGGTCATGATGTCAGGGTTGTGAAATAGAACCCAGAGTTGGGCTCTGTGCTGAGCCTGGACCCTGCTTAAGATTCTTTTCCCTTCTTTTTCTATCCCTCCCCTGCGCTCTCACTTGCTCACTCTCTCTTGCTTGCAAATAAATAAATAAATAGATAGATAATAGACAAAGCAAAATAAAAGCAGATTATGAAAATAAATATAAAGATTTTGAAATGAAAACAAGTTCAAAATAAAATAGAGAAGACCTACACAGCTAAAAGTTCATTCAGAAAATCTACTATTAAAGAAGTCAGTATGACACAATGTTAAGATATCAAAAGATTGGAGCATGTACTTTACAGAAAGTGTAATCCAAATGGCCACTCATATATAAAACTGTTTATCTTTATTATGAATCTGGAATTAAATTAAATTAAAAATGAATTAAAACCTAAAATGACATACTATTACACACTTACCATATTGGGCAACAGTAAAATTGTCTTGCAAGAATGTGAAAGAATGAAAGTGCCCATAATAAAAACATTTGAGGTAAGTTGGACAATATTTAGAAAACTTAAACATAAAAATAAAGATTTGGTCCATTCCTAGAAATACAACATGGAACTAAATGAATATTTTCACCAGGATATGCAAACAGATGATTATAGCTATTTCATTCATAATGGCCGATCAGTAGTGGTCTATTTGCACAATGTTACATTAAATAAGAGAGAATATTAACAAACTAGGAGAAGGGGCTAGGTTGTTATTATAAACAGATCTTCTATGGTGCTGATTATGTTCTATTTCTCAAAATCTTTAAGTTAAAAAAGTTTTCAAATTTATATCTAGATAGATAGATGATAGATGGACATATCCCAGAAGCTGCAATGCTAGTCTAAGACCAGGCTTTAAAGGGCTTTTCTATACTCTACTAAATACTTGAAACCATTCATTATATCATAGCTCAGTGTTCAAATCTCCATTTGTTTCCTCAGTTTCCTAATATTTATCTTAAGGTGACCTGATGCAGACTTTTGATGACCTTTGTCTAAATATTTCTATTTTAACAAAGTCCTCTTTAAGACTGAGAGACTAAAACTTAGAAAAATACTCTGATTGTTAACTCACTAGGGTGGAAAATATATAGTTACCCATTAACTAATGATATCCATGTCTACATTAGATCCATGACATTTTTAATTCTTGGGAGCTTTTGGTTAAATGAATTTTTTAAAGCTTCCTTTAAATGAAGCTTTAAGCCATCACCACATGAATAAAATTAAAGAACTAAATGAAAACAGGCCAAGTATTTACAGAGTATTAGAATGTGCAGTGGAAAGAGTACAATTCTGAAATCATAAAGCCTAAATTAGTGTGATGCATCTTTACTAGCCATGTAATCATAAACCAGTTATCTAAATGTGTTAGCCTCAGTTTTTTCACCCATAAAATGGTGATGATAATACTTATTATGCAGAGTTGTTGTGTGGATGTGATGAAGCATGGAGCATGAGAGTCTCATATTCCAATGATAGCTATTTTTATACTTATAATAATTCTAATAATAGTAATTAAATTGTTCAAAATGGTAATATTCATTTATATTGAGGCATTGTATTGACTATTCATAGGCACATTTACCAAAATAAATTTCATTTTACGTTACCCCTTCTGAGGATATGTATTCCCTAATTCAATATGAATCTCATTATGAATAATAATTATCATAATAAATATGCTGATTTTTCTTCTATTTATTTTTAGGGAAGTATTCTTTACTGTTGAACATAAAGAGACTTAAGCGAGTCTGTCTTATTCAAAATTTGCATGCTGCTTTCTTATGAAACTAGATTATAGAGTTGTATGAAATAAATTCATGCAGTTAAGACATTTGGAAAACTGGGTGGGCAGTTTAGTATTTCAAAAGAAGATTTTAAATTTAAACCTTAAAACTGAGCTCTTTCAGCCTTATTTATAGACCATACTTTATGCTTCATAAGTACTCCTTCATTGTAAACTAAGTAATAGTTTTTGTCACAGTGTATATAACGAAAATGGATTTTATATTCTATTATTTCAGAGTTAGTTGCAGTTCCTACTTCCTTACTTCCTTTTTTGAAAAATAGATTAATTCTACAAAAAGTTTTTGCCAGCTTTATTGAAAAAAAATCGACATATTATAATTTGTAAATTTAAGAAATGATTTCTTATAACATTGCAAACTTTTAACATTGTGTAAATTTTGTACAATTTGATAAATCGGTATACATCTTTATTGCAATATAATCTACATAAAAATGTTAATACATCTACTATCTCGTATAGTTGCCACTGTTTTTTATGCATGTATCGTCAGGAATTTTAAGATCTACTCTCTTAGCAACTTCTATGTATATAGTATAGTAGAGATAAACTTCAGAGGTCTTGTGGGTTTTGTTCCAGACTGCCTCAATAAAGTGATTATCTCAATAAACTAAGTCAAATTATTATTATTATTATTTTTGGTTTCCCAGTGCATATAAAAAATTATGTTTCCCAGTGCATATAAAAAATAAACACTATACTGTACTGTTCAAAAGCATTATGTTTTTAAAGAAAAACAATGTATATACCTTAAGTAAACTAGTTCTGAGTTTTCAGTGGGTCATAATTACTGATCACAGATCACCATAACAAATACAATAATAATGAAAAAACTTGAAATATTGCAAGAATTACCAACATGTGACAGAGAGACACAAAATGAACAAATGTTGTTAGAAAAATGGTGGCAGCAGACCTCTTTTATACAAGATTGCTATAAACTTTCAACTTGTAAGAATGTGATATATGCAAAGTTTAATAAAGGGAAGCACAATAAAAAAAAAGTATGTATATTTTATTAACTATGATCATCATGCTGTACATTAGATCCCCATAACTTTTTTGTATTATAGTTGCAAGTTTGCACCCTTTGACCACCTTACTCCACCCCAGGTTCACCCCTTGTCAACTCAACTCTAAGTTTCCATTAGTTTGCCTTTTCCTCAGATTCTGTATGTAAGGGATATCATAATACATAAATTAAAAAATATATAAAATCTTTGAAATATTTCACTTAGTATAACACCTTCAAGATCCATCCATGCTATTGTAAAATTAAGTATTTCTTAATTTTTCATGGGTAAGTAGTATTCCATAGTATATATTTACCATACTTATTTTATTCATTCATCCACTAATGGATACTGAAGTTATTTCCATCTCTTGCTTAGAGTTAATAATTTTATAATAAACATAAGAGTGCAGATATGTCTTTGAACAGTGACTTCGTTTCCGTTAGATATATCCCTAGAAGTGGGATTACTGAATCATATGGTAATTTTACTTTTAATAATATGAATAGTCTCCATACTGGTTTCCATACAAATTTATATCCCTATCACAGTGCATAAGTTCCCCATTTTCCCCAATATTTACCAAAATGTGTTAGTTTCAATTTCTGGTAGTATATATTCTAATAGGTAGTAATATCTTGCTGTGTTTTTCAGAGGTAAACAACAACATCATAATGACTTTGCCCTGAGTTTTTTACGTTGAGCACTTTTTAATGCTCCTGTTGGTCATTTATATAACTTTTTTGAAAAAAAAAAGTCTATTGAGATCCTTTTGCTATTATTTTAATTATATATTTTTTCTATTTGTATCTGTTGGTTATTAACCTCTTTTCAGATATAAGATTTGTAAGTATTTTTTTACATTCTGTGGATTGTGTTTTCATTCTCTCTCTCTCTTTTTTTTTGGCAATGCAGAAACTTTAGTTTGATGTAATACGATTTATTTATTTTTGCTCTTTTTGCTTGTGTTCTTGGTCTGGTATGCAAAAACTATTGGCAAGACCAATGTCAAGGAGAATTTTTCCTATGTTTTCCTTTAGGAAATGTAGTTTAATGCATCACCTTTAAGTATTTAATCTATTTCAAGTTAAGCCTTATGAGTGATATAAGGTTCCAGTTTCATACTGTTTATGTGACTATTCAGTTTTAAATATCATTTATTGAACAGACTATCTTTACCCATTACATATGTTGGCCCCTGTCAAATATTAGGTGACTGTATGAAAGGATTTATTTCTGTTCTACTTGTTTATTGGTCTGTTTTTATGCCAGTATACTTTATTGTTTTGAGCATGAGGGCTTTGTAGTATAGTTTCAAATCAAGAAGTGTAATTTCTCTTCTTCATTCTTTCTCAGACTGCTTTGATTATTTGTTGTCTTTTATGGTCTCATATAAATTTTAGGATTCTTTACTTACTTCTGTAAAAGATAATATTGGATTTTTTAAAGATTTTTAATTTATTTATTTGACAGAGAGAGATGACAAGCAGGCAGAGAGGCAGGCAGACAGAGAAGAGGATCAGGCTTCCTGCTGAGCAGAGAGCCTGATGCGGGGCTCGATCCCAGAACCCTGGAATCATGACCTGAGTCAAAGGCAGCGGCTTAACCCACTGAGCCACCCAGGCGCCCCTAACATTGGATTTTTGATAGGAATTGGATTTACAGATGGTTTTCGGTAGTATGGACATTTTAACAATGTTAATTCTTACCATTCATAAATATGAGCTATCTTTCCATTTGTGTCTCCTTCAATTTCTTTATCAATGTCCTAGTTTATGGAGTACAGATCTTTCATCTTCTTAGTTAAATCTATTCCTATTTTATTATTTTTGATGCTATTGTGAATTAGATTGTTTTCTTTATTTTTTCAGGTAGTTCATCATTAGAGTGTTAAAATGCTCCTGTCTTTTGCTTACTTTGGCTTACTTTGGATGATATGAAAAACAGGGAAGATTTCCATATTTAAAAAAATGAAACAAAACAAAATTCTTGTCTTTTATATATTGATCTTGTATTTGGCGGCTTTACTAAATTTGTTTATTCAAATTTTTTTGTGAAGTTTTTAGGATTTTTTAACATGTAAGTTCATGTTATCCAAACAAGAAAATTTTACTTCTTCTTTTTTTTTTTTGAGTCTCATTTCTTTGTGTTCCTTGTTTCTCTGGCTAGGACATCCAGTACTATGTCAAATGAGATTAGTGAAAGTGGACACACTTGTCTTTTTTCTGATCTTTAAGGGGAAAACTTTCAAACTTTTTTGATTGAATATGAGATTAGCTCTGGGCTTGCAATATGTGGTTTTTCTTTAATGGATTTTTTAAATTATTTTTTTAAAATTTTTTATAAACATATAATGTGTTTTTATCCCTAGGAGTACAGGTCTGTGAATCACCAGGTTTACACATTTCACAGCACTCACCACAGCACCTGCCCTCCCCAATGTCCATACCCCCACCATCCTCTCCCAACACACCTCCCCCCAGCAACCCTCAGTCTGTTTTCTGAGATTCAGTCTTTTATGGTTTGTCTCCCTCCCAATCCCATCTTCTTTTATTTTTCTTTTTGTACTCCCGAAACCGCCTATGTTGCATCTCTACTTCATCATATCAGGGAGATCATAGGATAGTTGTCTTTCTCAGATTGATTTATTTCGCCAAGCATAATACCCTCTAGTTCCATCCACGTCATCACAAATAGCAGGATTTCATTTCTTTTGATGGCTGCATAGTATCCCATTGTACATATATACCACATCTTATTTATTGATTCATCTGTTGAAGGACATTTAGGTTCTTTCCATAGTTTAACTATTGTGGACATTGCAGCTATAAACATTTGGGTGCATGTGCCCCTTCAGAATGCCACGTTTGTATCTGTAGGGTATATACCCAGTACTACAATCACTGGGTCATAGGCTAGTTCTATTTTCAGCTTTTTGAGGCACCTCCACGCTGTTTTCCAGAGTGGTCGCACCAGCTTGCATTCCCACGTACAGTGTAGGAGGGTTGCCCTTTCTCCACATCCTCGCCAGCATCTGTCATTGACTGAATTGTTCATTTTAGCCATTCTGAAAGGTGTGAGGTGGTATCTCATTCTGGTTTTGATTTGTATTTCCCTGATGCCGAGTGATGTGGAGCATTTTTTCATGTGTCTGTTGGCCATTTGGATGTATTCTTTGCAGAAATGTCTGTTCATGTCCTCTGCCCATTTCTTCATTGGATTATTTGTTCTTAGGGTGTTGAGTTTGATAAGCTCTTTATAGATTTAGGATACTGGTTCTTTACCTGGTATGTCATTTGCAAATATCTTCTCCCAGATAACTTCTGACAGTCATCTTTTGGCTTTGTTAACTGTTTCCTTTGCTGGGCAAAAGCTTTTTGATCTGATGAAATCCCAAGAGTTCATTCTTGCCCTTGCTTCCCTTGCCTTTGGCGATGTTCCTCGGAAGAAGTTGCTGCTGCTGAGGTCAAAGAGGTTGCTACCTGTTCTCTCCTCAAGGATTTTGATGGATTACTTTCTCACATTATGCTTCTTCATCCATTTCCAGTCTATTTTCATGTATGGTGTAAGGAAATGGTCCAATTTCATTTTTCTGCATGTGGCTGTTCAATTTTCCCGACCCTAAGGCCAGAGGCTCCTTCTCTACTCTGGGGGCGGCATGCTGTGCCTTCCCCCATGTGCTCCTGAGGAGCGCGGTGACAGACGTGTGCGACCATGCTTCTCTCTCAGACAGAGGGGATGCTAGGGAAAAAGTATTTCGCTCCATGCGGGTATCTTCCACCGTGCTGCGGAGACTAGCTCAGGCAAGCAGCAGCAGCATCCACAAACCCAACTGTGATTTCCCAACGAATGCTGTGCTTTCCCAGGGGAGATGCCCAGGCAAAGAGGCTTTCGCTGTATGCGGGTTTCTCCCACCGCAAGACTGGGCTCAGGCAAGCAGCAGCAGCCCGCAGATCATTTCTCAGCGAATGCTGTGCTTTCGCAGAGGCTTTGGCTTGGAGCGAACAGCACTTCGCCGCTGCTTCCTCAGCAAGGCTTCAGTCGCGTTAGGGAAGAAGAGCTGCAGGAGAGCTGGTGCCTCTTGGGCCTTGCTTTCCCGGGCTCCATGTTCGCGTCCTGGGTTCACCCTGCCAGGCCAAACTAAGCAGACACAGCCACAACCGTGAAGTAGCGTGCATAGCCTAGGGTGGCACTCTATGCACACTACCATCTCCCGGTTTAGGCATCGCTAGGCCTTTTACTCTAGTGCTCAGGCGGACTCGGGGACTAGGCCAGTGCTTTCCCCACCAGAAAGGAGAGGTGACAGGATCCCTGCACACCGCTGTGTGCACTGAATAGGGAGCTTTGGGGGACTGTCCCCACTCCTTCCCCTTAAACCCCATGCCTCCTCCAAGCTTCCACATCGTGGAGGAAGAAGGCATCTGATGGCAAGTTCTTTCTGGGAGTTGTTTCTCGAGTTCAGGGTAGGCACCTGGTAGCAAGCCCATGTCTGCCCCAGGGACAGGTGGCCAAGGAGCTGCTGTCTCCTTGAGCCCAAAGGTCAGGACCGGCATGCTTTCTTCCCAGACTCCTTCCTCAGAGTGGAGCCCTTTCCCCTGCCCTAATCTACCCGTCCTGTCTCTTAGCGGCCAGACTTCCTTCGCTCTGCAGTGACAGACGTGTCCCTTTCCTTAAGGTTCTTTCCACAGGTGCCACCGCGCTTCTCTCTCAGGCACAGGGGATGCCCAGGCAAAGAGGATTTAGCTCCATGCGGGTTTAGTCCACCGTGCTGTGGAGACTAGCGGAGGCAAGCAGCAGGCAGCATCCCACAGACCCAACTCTGATTTCCCAAAGAATGCTGTGCTTTCCCAGAAGGGATGCCCCGGCAAAGAGGCTTTCGCTCTATGCGGGTTTCTCCCATCGTGCAGGGAATACTAGGCTAAGGCAAGCAACAAAAGCAGCCCACAGAATCGACTTTGATTTTCCAGCGACTGCTCTGCTTTTGAGAGGTTTTCAGCTTGGCGCGAATCGCACTTCGCTGCTGCTTCCTCAGCAAGGCTTTGGTCGTTCGCTCTATCGCAGCAGGGAAGAAGAGCCGCGGGAGAGCTGGTGCCTCTTGGGCCTTGCTTTCCCGGGCTCCAAGTTCGCGCCCGGGGTTCACCTTGCTAAGCCGAACTAAGCAGACACAGTCACAGCCCTGCAGCAGCGATCCTGGCCTAGCATGGCACTCTATGCCTATTACCACCTCCTGGTGACGGTAAAGCTTTGCTTTTTGCTCAGGCGCTCAGGGAGACTCGGGGACTAGGCCAGTGCCTTCACCACAGGAGAGAGGAGGCGACAGGATGCATGCACACGGCCCGTGCACCGGGATGGGGAACTGTGGGGGACTGTCACCACTCCTTCCCCGGCACACCCCCTGCCAGCCACAACGCTGCCACATCTTGGTGGAACACGGCATCTGACTGCCCGTTTCTCCATGGGGTTGTTTCTGCAAGTTGCGGGTATGGCACCTGGGGGCAAGCCCAAGTCTGCCCTTGGGACAGGTGGCCAAGGAGATGCTGTCCCCTTGGGACTAGAGGCACAGGACAGGCCCGCCTTCTGCCCAGACTCCTTCCTCAGAGGATAGCACGCGCCCCTGCCCTAGTTGTCCCCACATGTCTCCTTAGCAGCGAGGCTTCCATCTCTCCCCACAGGGAGCGGGTGACAATTGTCTTGCTACCGGCCTGCTGTTCGTGCCATGGCATGCTATCCTGCTTCCCGAGCGTTTCCCGAATCCAAGGCCAAGTGCTCCTTCTCTTCTCCGGAGGATGCTGTGCTTTCCCAGAAGGGATGCCCCGGCAAAGAGGCTTTCGCTCTATGCGGGTTTCTCCCATCGTGCAGCGAATACTAGGCTAAGGCAAGCAAGAAAAGCAGCCCACAGAATCGACTTTGATTTCCCAGCGACTGCTCTGCTTTTGTAGAGGTCTTCAGCTTGGCGCGAATCGCACTTCGCTGCTGCTTCCTCAGCAAGGCTTTGGTCGTTCGCTCTATCGAAGCAAGGAAGAAGAGCCGCGGGAGAGCTGGTGCCACTTGGGCCTTGCTTTCCCGGGCTCCAAGATCGCGCCCGGGGTTCACCTTGCTAAGCCAAAGTAAGCAGACACAGTCACAGCCCTGCAGCAGCGATCCTGGCCTAGCATGGCACTCTATGTCTATTACCACCTCCTGGTGACGGTAAAGCTTTGCCTTTTGCTCAGGAGATCAGGCAGACTCGGGGACTAGGCCAGTGCCTTCACCACAGGAGAGAGGAGGCAACAGGATGCATGCACACGGCCCGTGCACCGGGATAGGGAACTGTGGGGGACTGTCACCACTCCTTCCCCGGCACACCCCCTGCCAGCCCCAACGCTGCCACATCTTGGTGGAACACGGCATCTGACTGGCCGTTTCTACATGGGGTTGTTTCTGCGGGTTGCGCTTATGTCACCTGGGGGCAAGCCCGTCTTCCCTTCCACAGGTGGCAAACGAGATGCTGTCCCCTTGGGACCAGAGGCACAAGACAGGCCTGCCTTCTGCCCAGACTCCTTCCTCAGAGGATAGCACGCGCCCCTGCCCTAGTCGTCCCCTCATGTCTCCTTAGGAGCCAGGCTTCCATCTCTCTGCACAGGGAGCGGGTGACACTTGTATTGCCACAGGCCGCTGTGCCTGCCAGGGCCGGCTCTCCTGTTTAGCAACCGTTTCCAGATCAGAAAGCCAACGGCTCCTGCTCTTCTCCCTGGGCAGCGTGATGCACCTTCCACAGACATGCTCCTGGGGAGTGCAGTGATAGATGTGTCCCTTTCCTTAAGGCTCTTTCCACAGGCGCAACCGCGCTTCTCTCTCAGGCAGAGGGGTTCTAGGGCAAAGGATTTCGCTCCATGCGGGTTTCTTCCACCATGCTGCGGAGACTAGCTCAGGCATTAAGCTGCAGCATCACACACATGTGATTCGGATTTCCCAACGAATGCTGTGCTTTCCTAGAGGGGATGCCCGGGCAAAGGGGTTTCGCTGTATGCGGGTTTCTCCCACCGCAAGACTGGGCTTAGGCAAGCAGCAGAAGAGACAGTAGAACCGACTCTGATCTCCCAGCGACTGCTATGCTTTCCCAGAGGTTTTCAACTTGGCGTGAACCGCACTACGCTGCTCTCCTCAGCAAGGCTTTCGTCGTTCGTTCTGTCGCGGCAGGGAAGAAGAACAGCGGGAGAGCTGGTGCCTCGTGGGGCTTGCTTTCCCGGGCTCCAAGTACACACCCGGGTTTCAACTTGCTAAGCCGAACTAAGCAGACACAGTCACAGCCCGGCAGCAGCTTGCGTGGCCTAGCATGGCACTCTATGCCTATTACCATCTCCTGGGGGTAGGTAAGGCTTTGCCTTTCACTCCGGCGCTCAGGCAGACTCGGGGACTAGGCCAGTGCCTTCAGCACAGGAGAGAGGAGGCGACAGGATCCCTGCACACGCCCCGTGCACTTGGATGGGGAACTGTGGGAGATAGTCTCCACTCCTTCCCCGGCACACCCCGTGCCATTCACATCGCTGCCACATCTTGGTGGATGACGGCATCTGACTGCCCGTTACTCCATGGGGTTGTTTCTGCGAGTTGCGTGTATGGCACCTGGTGGCAAGACCAAGTTTGCCGTTGGGACAGGTGGCCAAGGAGATGCTGTCCCCTTGGGACTAGAGGCACAAGACAGGCCTGCCTTCTGCCCAGACTCCTTCCTCAGAGTGAAGCTCACGCCCCTGCTTTAGTCATCCCCTCATGTCTCCTTAGCATCCAGGCTTCCATCTCTCCGCACAGGGAGCGGGTGACACTTGTCTTGCCACCGGCCCGCTATTCGTGCCCCAGCAGGCTATCCTGCTTCCCGAGCGTTTCTCGTCCCCAAGGCCAAGGGCTCCTTCTCTTCTCCGGGGGCGGCGTGCTGCGCCTTCCCCACACTTGGTCCTGGGGAGCGCGCTGACAGACGTGTGCAACCACACTTCTCTCTCATGCAGAGGGGTGCTAGGGCAAAGAGGATTTCGCTCCATGCGGGTATCTTCCACCGTGCTGCGGGGAGTAGCTCAGGCAAGCAGCAGCAGTATCCCCAAACCCAACTCAGATATCCCAACCAATGCTGTGCTTTCCCAGAGGAGATGCCCTGGCAAAGAGCCTTTCGCTGTATGCGGGTTTCTCCCACTGTGAGATTGGCTCAGGCAACCAGCAGCAGCAGCCCACAGTACCGACTCTGATTTTCAGCGAATGTTGTGTTTTCACAGAGGTTTTGGGCTTGGAGCGAACCGCACTTCATTGCTGCTTCCTCAGCAAGGCTTCGTTCGCTTCAGGGAAGAAGAGCTGCGGGGGAGCTGGTGCCTCTTGGGTCTTGCTTTCCTGAGCTCCAAGGTCGCACCCGGCGTTCACCTTGCTAAGCCGAACTAAGCAGACACAGTCACAGCCCTGCAGCAGCTTGCGTGGCCTAGCATGGCACTCTATGCCTATTACCATCTCCTGGGGTAGGTAAGGCTTTGCCTTTTGCTCTGGCGCTCAGGGAGACTCGGGGTGTAGGCCAGTGCCTTCAGCACAGGAGAGAGGTGGCGATAGGATCTCTGCAAATGGCCCGTGCACTTGGATGGGGAACTGTGGGGGACAGTCTCCACTCCTTCCCAGTAACACCCCCTGCCACCCACATCGCTGCCACATCTTGGTGGAACACTGCATCTGACTGCCCGTTTCTCCATGGGGTTGTTTCTGCGAGTTGCGGGTATGGCACCTGGGGGCAAGCCCAAGTCTGCCCTTGGGACAGGTGGCCAAGGAGATGCTGTCCCCTTGGGACCAGAGGCACAAGACAGGCCTGCCTTCTGCCCAGACTCCTTCCTCAGAGGATAGCACGTGCCCCTGCCCTAGTCGTCCCCTCATGTCTCCTTAGCAGCCAGGCTTCCATCTCTCCGCACAGGGAGCGGGTGACACTTGTTTTGCTACCGGCCTGCTGTTCGTGCCATGGCAGGCTATCCTGCTTCCCGAGCGTTTCCCGACCCCAAGGCCTAGGGCTCCTTCTCTTCTCCGGAGGCGGCGTGATGCGCCTTCCACACACTTGCTCCTGGGGAGCGCGGTGACCGACGTGTGCAACCACGCGTCTCTCTCAGGCAGAAGGGATGCTAGGGCAAAGAGTATTTCGCTCCATGCGGGTTTCTTCCACCGTACTGCGGAGACTAGCTCAGGCAAGCAGCAGCAGCATCCCCAAACCCAAATCACATTTCCCAACGAATGCTGTGATTTCCCAGGGTAGATGACAAGGCAGAGAGGCCTACGCTATATGCGGGTTACTACAGCCACGAGACTGGGCTCAGGCAAGCAGCAGTAGCCCGCAGAACATTTCCAGCGAATGCTGTGCTTTCTCAGAGGCTTTAGCTTGGAGCGAACAGCAATTCGCCGCTGCTTCCTCAGCAAGGCTTCAGTCGCGTCAGGGAAGCAGAGCTGCAGGAGAGCTGGTGCCTTTTGGGCCGTGCTTTAACGGGCTCCATGTTCGCCTCCTGGGTTCACCCTGCCAGGCCGAAATAAGAAGACACAGCCACAATCCTGCAGTAGTGTGCGGAGACTAGGATGGCACCCTATGCACACTACCATCGCCCGGTGTAGGCATCGCTTGGCCTTTTACTCTGGCGCTCAGGCGTTTTCGCGGACTAGCCCAGTGCTTTCCCCACAGGAAAGGAGACGTGACAGTATCCCTGCACACCGCCCGTGCACTGAATAGGGAGCTTTTGGGGAAGTCCTCACCCCATCACCCTAAACTCCATGCCACCTCCAAGCTTCCACATCCTGAAGGAAGACGGCATCTGACTCCCTGTTATTTCAGGGAGCTGTTTCTGCGAGTTTAGCGTAGGCTCCAGGTGGCTAGCGCATGTCTGCCCCAGGGACAGGTGGCCAAGGAGCTGCTGTCTCCTTGGGCCCAGAGGCTCAGGACAGGCATGCTTTATGCCCAGACTCTTTCCTAAGAGTGGAGCACGCGTCCTGCCTTACACATCCCCTCCTTTCTCTGTAGCAGACAGGCCTCCGTCTCTCTGCACAGGGAGCAGGTGGCACTTGTATTACCACCGGCCGCTATGCCTGCCAGGTCCGGCTCTCCTGTTTTGCAACCGTTTCCAGACCAGAAAGCCAACGACTCCTGCTCTTCTCCTTGGGCAGCGTGCTGCAACTTCTACAGACATGCTCCTGGGGAGCGCAGTGATAGACGTGTCCCTTTCCTTAAGGTTCTTTCCAGAGGCGCAACCGCGCTTCTCTCTCAGGCCGAGGGGTGCTAGGGCAAAGAGGATTTTGCTCCATGCGGGTATCTTCCACCGTGCTGCGGAGACTAGCTCAGGCAAGCAGCAGCAGCAGCCCAAACCCAAATCACATTTCCCAACGAATGCTGTGATTTCCCAGGGTAGAGGACAAGGCAAAGAGGTTTTCTCTGTATGCGGGTTTCTCCAGCCGTGAGACTGGGCTCAGGCAAGCAGCAGTAGCCCGCAGAACATTTCTCAGCGAATGCTGTGCTTTCTCAGAGGCTTTGGCTTGGAGCGAACAGCACTTCACCGCTGCTTCCTCAGCAAGGCTTCAGTCGCGTCAGGGAAGCAGAGCTGCGGGAGAGCTGGTGCCTTTTGGGCCTTGCTTTCCCGGGCTCCATGTTCGCTTCCCGGGCTCACTGTGCCAGGCTGTATTAAGCAGACACAGCCACAACACTGTAGTAGCGTGCGGAGCCTAGGATGGCACCCTGTGCACACTATCATCTCCCGGTGTAGGCATCGCTTGGCTTTTTACTCTGGCGCTCAGGCGTTCTCGCGGACTAGCCCAGTGCTTTCCCCACAGGAAAGGAGACGTGACAGGATCCCTGCACACCGCCCGTGCACTGAATTGGGAGCTTTCGGGGACTGTCCTCACCCCATCCCCTTAAACCCCATGCCACCTCCAAGCTTCCACATCCTGAAGGAAGACGGCATCTGACTCCCTGTTATTTCAGGGAGCTGCTTCTGCGAGTTCAGCGTAGGCTCCTGGTGGCTAGTGCATGTCTGCCCCAGGGACAGGTGGCCAAGGAGCTGCTGTCTCCTTGGGCCCAGAGGCTCAGGACAGGCATGCTTTCTGCCCAGACTCCTTCTTAAGAGTGCAGCACGCGCCCTGCCCTACACATCCCCTCCTCTCTCCATAGCAGACAGGCTTCCGTCTCTCTGCACAGGGAGCTGGTGACACTTGTATTGCCACCGGCCGCTGTGCCTGCCAGGGCCGGCTCTCCTGTTCCGCAACCGTTTCCAGACCAGAAAGTCAACGGCTCCTGCTCTTCTCCCTGAGCAGCGTGCTGCACCTTCCACAGACATGCTCCTGGGGAGTGCAGTGATAGACGTGTGCCTTTCCTTAAGGCTCTTTCCACAGGCGCAACCGCGTTTCTCTCTCAGGCAGAGGGGTGCTAGGGCAAAGGATTTCGCTCCATGCGGGTATCTTCCACCATGCTGCGGAGACTAGCTCAGGCATTAAGCTGCAGCATCACACACATGTGATTCGGATTTCCCAACGAATGCTGTGCTTTCCTAGAGGGGGATGCCCGGGCAAAGGGGTTTCGCTCTATGCGGGTTTCTCCCACCTCGAGTCTGGGCTCAGGCAAGGAGCAGAAGAGACGGCAGAACCGACTCTGATTTCCCAGCGACTGCTATGCTTTCCCAGAGGTTTTCAACTTGGCGCGAACCGCACTACGCTGCTGTCCTCAGCCAGGCTTGGTCTTTTGCTATTTCGCGGCAGGGAAGAACAGCGGGAGAGCTGGTGCCTCGTGGGCCTTGCTTTCCCGAGCTCCAAGATCGCACCCTGGGTTCACCTTGCTAAGCCGACCTAAGCAGACACAGTCACAGCAGCAGCTTGCGTGGATCCCTGCACACGGCCCGTGCACTTGGATGGGGAACTGTGGGGGACAGTCTCCACTCCTTCCCCGGCACACCCCCTGCCACCCACATCGCTGCCACATCTTGGTGGAAGACGGCATCTGACTGCCCGTTTCTCCATGGGGTTGTTTCTGCGAGTTGCGGGTATGGCACCTGGTGGCAAGCCCACGACTCCCTTGGGACAGGTGGACAAGGAGATGCTGTCCCCTTGGGACCGGAGGCACAACACAGGCCTGCCTTCTGCCCAGAATCCTTCCTCAGAGTGGAGCTCACGCCCCTGCCCTAGTCATCCCCTCATGTCTCCTTAGCAGCCAGCCTCCATCTCTCCGCACAGGGAGCGGGTGACCCTTGTCTTGCTACCGGCCTTCTGTTCGTGCCATGGCAGGCTATCTTGCTTCCCGAGCGTTTCCCGACCCCAAGTCCAAGGGCTCCTTCTCTTCTCTGGGGGCGGCGTGCTGTGCCTTCCCCACACTTGCTCCTGGGGAGCGCAGGGACACACGTGTGCAAACACGCTTCTCAGGCAGAAGGGATGCTAGGGCAAAGAGTATTTTGCTCCATGCAGGTATCTTCCACCATGCTGCGGAGACTAGCTCAGCCATTCAGCTGCTGCATCCCACATATCCGATTCTGATTTCCCAACAAATGCTGTGCTTTCCCAGAGGAGATGCCCGGGCAAAGAGGCTTTCGCTGTATGCGGGTTTCTCCCACCGAGAGATTGGGCACAGGCAAGCAGCAGAAGAGCCCACAGAACCGAATACTGATTTCTCAGCAAATGTTGTTCTTTCGCAGAGGCTTTGGATTGAAGCGAACAGCACTTCGCCGCTGCTTCCTCAGCAAGGCTTCAGTCATGTCAGGGAAGAAGTGCTGCCGGAGAGCTGGTGCCTCTTGGGGCCTTGCTATCCCGGGCTCCAAGTTCACATCCTGGGTTCATTCTGCCAAGCTGAAATAAGCAGACACAGCCTCGACCCTGCAGCAGCGTGCGTGGCCTAGGATGGCACTCTGCTCACAATGCCATCTCTCAGCATACCCACGACTGGCCCTTTTGCTCTGGCGTTCAGGTGGACAGGAGACTAGGCCTGTGCCTTCTCCATCCTTAAGGAGACGTGAGAGACGTAATCGGTAACTGTCCCTGTTTCCCCGGGACACCCCCTGCCTCCACCAATGCTGCCACATCCTGGAGGAAGACGGCATCTGATTGCCCGTTTCTCCAGGAGGTGATTCTGCGAGTTCACGGCCGGAAGCTTGGTGGCAAGCCCACGTCTGCCCTCTGGACAGGTGGCCAAGGAGATGCTTTCCACTTGGGACCAGAGGCACAGGAAAGGCCTTCCTTCTGCCCAGACTCCTTCTTCAGATTGGAGCACATTCCCCGGCCCAATCGCCCCCTCAAGTCTCCTTAGCAGCCAGGCTTCGTCTCTCTGCACAGGGAGTGGGTGACACTTGTCTTGCCACCAGCCCGCTGTTCCTGTCAGGGCCAGCTCTCTAGCTTCGCGACCATTACCCGCCCACAAGGCCAACGGCTCCTTCTCTTCTCCTGGGCAGCTTGCTGCACTTTCCCCAGACAGGCTCCTGGGGAGCCCAGTGACAGACATGTCCCCTTCCTTAAGGCTCTTTCCACAGGCGCAACCACGGTTCTCTCTCAGGCAGTGGGGATGCCCAGGCAAAGAGGATTTCGCCCCATGCGGGTTTATTACACCGTGCTGTTGGGTCTTGAGCAGCAGCAGCAGCAGCATCCCACAGACCCGACTCTCATTTCCCAAAGAATGCTGTGCTTTCCCAGAGGAGATGCCCAGGCAAAGACCCTTTCGCTGTATGAGGGTTTCTCCCGCCGTGCTGCGAATACTAGGCTAAGGCAAGCAGCAACAGCAGCCCACAAAAACGACTCTGATTTCCCAGTGACTATTCTTTCACAGAGGTTTTCAGCTTGGCGCGAACGGCACTTCGCTGCTGCTTCCTCAGCAAGGCTTTGGGTGTTCGCTCTGTCGCATCAGGGAAGAAGAGCTGCGGGAGAGCTGGTCCCTCTTGGGCCTTGCTTTCCCGGGCTCTATGTTGGCACCCTGGGTTCACCCTGCCAGTCCAAACTAAGCAGACACAGCGACAACGCTGCAGCAGCGTGCGTGGCCTAGGATGGCACTCAATGCACACTACATTCTCCCAGTGTAGGCAACAACCCTGTATCTGACTGACTTGTTAATTCTGGGAATGTCTTGCAGATTAATTTGCTTGCCAGAGGTGGTTCTTCTAATTGATGTCTAAGAACCCTAATTAGTTAAGAAAACTTTTTAACATTTTCATTGCTATTTAATATTATTATTATTGCTAATATCTCTATTATAAATAATTCACAAGGGCATCTTTCTGACAAAAGACAAAGAGCTGGCTACTAGTAGAAAAAGTACTTTTGACTCTGTCAGTGAAAGTGGTAAAGGGATTTGAGAAAATAAGGCAAAGCACTGGAATTATGTGTTAAAACTTTAAATATTATAGACACATTTACTTAATTTCTAATACTGTTGTTGCTTATAATTAAATAAGATGTTTTCCATGAACCACGCATTACAGCAAATATATTGTTTATACAGATTAAATTTTCATCAAAAGGGACGCCTGGGCGGCTCAGTTGGTTAAGCAGCTGCCTTTGGCTCAGGTCATGATCCCAGCATCCTGGGATCGAGTCCCACATTGGGCTCCTTGCTCGGCCGGGAGCCTGCTTCTCCCTCTGCCTCTGCCTGCCATTCTGTCTGCCTGTGCTTGCTCTCTCGCCCACTCTCTCTGATAAAGAAATAAAATCTTAAAATAAATAAATAAATTTTCATCAAAAAATTGTAAGTGTATTTTATTGTAGGATCATGATCAGCATTTTGCAGATGAGAAAAGTGAAATTTAGAAAAGTATGTCTCTTCAAATCCCTCATACAATATCTGGCCTAGATAGAAGGATATACTATCACAATTGAGGAAGATAATTGAGATTACTTAAAATGATAAACTTTATAGGGTTTTTAAAAGTTTGCCACAGATTCAGATTCTTTTAAAATATATATCTATTTTGTGTAAAGAGAATGCACTGAGAAGTAAAAAGAAAGTGATATATCAGTGCTACCAACTAATGGCTATATATCATCACCTTATTTATGAACAATGAAACAGTGTGCAATATTTAAATAAATTTAAATAAATTCCTATTTATTTTTTATATTTATAAATTTAAATAAATTCCTATTTATTTATTATGAAAGAATTTCCTCTAACAAACAGTATGTTTTGAAGGTTGCTAGCAGAAAAGTGTTGTACTTCATGGAAGTAATCAGAAAATATAATCTAAATTTCTGCTTTCAAGGGCGCCTGGGTGGCTCAGTGGGTTAAAATTCTGCTTTCAAGAAGCTATAACAGTAAGTACTGAGCATTAGCTATTATATGCTATGGATGAATAACTGAAATCTACATTTGAAACTAATGGTACACTATATGATAACTAATTGAATTTTAAAAAGTTAATAAAAAACCACTATTTTATAAAACAATATTCCCAACAGGCTCTTTTGCTTTAAAATACTCACTCTGTAATGAGAGTCATTACTTTTGTCCAGCAAATTCTTACATCACTGTTTATCCCTTCCCTGCTTTATCCCTTCCCAGTATCAATAAAGGCTCACTTGGGTTACCTAGAAGCCATGAGAAAGCTTGTAATAGATCTGGCTGGTTTTCACCAGCAATTTGACCACCATGTGCACAGGGAAGTCTATTGATAAAGGCTTTATTGCAATAAATTGCAAATACATGGATGATTTTGAATTCTCTTTCTTGAGGTCTTGTTTCATGATAATAAATGTAGGGTGGCTTTTTGGAATGGATGTTATTAACATATCTTCATAGTTCTAAGTACATGGAATTGTAAAATAGATTAATGAAAGTGGCATTACTGACAACCGTCCTCATTTTGAAATCAAATTACAGTGTACTGAGCTGAGGAGGCAAAGCAGATTTGGGATTATGAGTGAAATAATTTTAAAAAGTCTTAGGGGTATGATCAGACTATTGGGTAATTCAGTAGAAAAATATCAACTGATTGAGATTCTGTGTTCCCTGATTTCAGAGAGACGTTAAGATAAATAAGTAACACGAGGAGACTAGGAAGCCATTTGATAAATTGGTATACATCTGCATTGCAATATAATCTACATAAAAATGTTAATACATCTACTATCTCATATAGTTGCCTCTGTTTTTTATGCATGTATTGTAAGGAATTTTAAGATCTACTCTCTTAGCAACTTTTATGTATATAGTACAGTAGAGATAAACTTCAGAGGTCTTGTGGGTTTTGTTCCAGACCGCCTCAATAAAGTGATTATTTCAATAAACTAAGTCAAATCATTATTATTATTTTTTGGTTTCCCAGTGCAAATAAAAAATTATGTTTCCCAGTGCATATAAAAAATAAACACTATACTGTACTGTTCAAAAGCATTATGTCTTTAAAGAAAAACAATGTATATACCTTAAGTAAACTAGTTCTGAGTTTTCAGTGGGTCATAAATACTGATCACAGATCACCATAACAAATACAATAATAATGAAAAAACTTGAAATATTGCAAGAATTACCAACATGTGACAGAGAGACACAAAATGAACAAATGGTGTTAGAAAAATGGTGGCAGCAGACCTATTTTATACAAGATTGCTATAAACTTTCAACTTGTAAGAATGTGATATATGCAAAATTTAATAAAGGGAAGCACAATTAAAAAAGTATGTATATATTATTAACTATGACCATCATGCTGTACATTAGATCCCCAGAACTTTTTCCTATTATAGTTGCAAGTTTGTACCCTTTGACCACCTTATTCCACCCCAGGTTCACCCCTTGTCAACTCAACTCTAAGTTTCCATTAGTTTGCTTTTTCTTCAGATTCTGTATGTAAGGGATATCGTAATACATAAATTAAAAAATATATAAAATCTTTGAAATATTTCACTTAGTATAATACCTTCAAGATCCATCCATGGTATTGTAAATGGCAGTATTTCTTAATTTTTCATGGTTAAGTAGTATTCCATAGTATATATTTACCATACTTATTTTATTCATTCATCCATTAATGGATACTGAAGTTATTTCCATCTCTTGCTTAGAGTTAATAATTTTATAATGAACATAAGAGTGCAGAGATGTCTTCGAATAGTGACTTCGTTTCCTTTAGCTATATCCCTAGAAGTGGGATTACTGAATCATATGGTAATTTTACTTTTAATAATATGAATAGTCTCCATACTGTTTTCCATACAAATTTATATCCCTATCACAGTGCATAAGTTCCCCATTTTCCCCAATATTTACCAAAATTTGTTAGTTTTAATTTTTTGGTAGTATATATTCTAAGAGGTAGTAATATCTTGCTGTGTTTTTCAGAGGTAAACAAAAACAACAACATAATGACTTTGCCCTGAGTTTTTTACGTTGAGCACTTTTTAATGCTCCTGTTGGTCATTTATATAACTTTTTTGAAAAAAAAGTCTATTGAGATCCTTTTGCTATTTTTTTAATTATATATTTTTTTCTTTTTGTATCTGTTAGTTATTAACCTCTTTTCAGATATAAGTTTTGTAAGTATTTTCTTCCATTCTGTGGATTGTGTTTTCATTTCCCCCTTTTTTTTTTGGCAATGCAGAAAATTTAGTTTGATGTAATACCATTTATTTATTTTTGCTTGTGTTTTTGGTCTGGTATCCAAAAAACTATTGGCAAGACCAATGTCAAGGAGAATTTTTCCTATGTTTTCCTTTAGGAAATTAGTTTCATGCATCACATTTAAGTCTTTAATCTATTTCAAGTTAAGATTTATGAGTGATATAAGGTTCCAGTTTCATACTGTTTATGTGACTATTCAGTTTTAAATATCATTTACTGAACAGACTATCTTTACCCATTACATATGTTGGCCCCTGTCAAATATTAGGTGACTGTATGAAAGGATTTATTTCTGGACTCTCAATTCTGTTCTACTTGTTTATTGGTCTGTTTTTATGCCAGTATGCTTTATTGTTTTGAGCATGAGGGCTTTGTAGTATAGTTTCAAATCAAGAGTGTAATTTCGCTTCTTCATTCTTTCTCAGAACTGCTTTGATTATTTGTTGTCTTTTATGGTCTCATATAAATTTTAGGATTCTTTACTTACTTCTGTAAAAACACAATATTGGATTTTTTAAAAAAATTATTTATTTATTTATTTGAGAGAGAGAGAGGACAAGCAGGCAGAGAGGCAGGCAGAGAAAGAAGAGGTAGCAGCTTCCTGCTGAGCAGAGAGGCTGATGCGGGGCTCGATCCCAGGACCCTGGGATCATGACCTGAGCCGTAGGCAGCAGCTTAACCCACTGAGCCACCAAGGTGCCTCTAACATTGGATTTTTGATAGGAATTGAATTTACAGATGGTTTTCGGTAGTATGGACATTTTAACAATGTTAATTCTTACCATTCATAAATATGAGCTATCTTTCCATTTGTGTCTCCTTCAATTTCTTTATCAATGTCATAGATTATGGGGTACAGATCTTTCATAGTCTTAGTTAAATCTTATCCTAAGTATTATATTAGTTTTGATGCTAGTGTGAATTAGATTGTTTTCTTTATTTTTTCAGATAGTTCATCATTAGAGTGTTAAAATGCTCCTGTCTTGTGCTTACTTTGTCAGCACATATACTAAAATTGGAATGATGCAGAGAAGATTAGCGTGATCACTGAGCAAGGATGACATGAAAAACTATTAAAAAAACGAAACAAAAACAAAATTCTTGTCTTCTATATATTGATCTTGTATTTGGCAGCTTTACTAAATTTGTTTATTCAAAAATTTTTATGAAGTTTTTAGGATTTTTTTACATGTAAGTTCATGTTATCCAAAAAAAGAAAATTTTACTTCTTCCTTTTTTTTTTTTATTTGGAGTCTCTTATTTCTCTGTGTTCCTTGTTTCTCTGGCTAGGACATCCAGTACTACGTCAAATGAGAGTAGTGAAAGTGGACACACTTGTCTTTTTTCTGATCTTTAAGGGAAAAACTTTCAAACTTTTTTGATTGAATATGAGATTAGCTCTGGGCTTGCAATATGTGTTTTTTCTTTAATGGATTTTTTTAAATTATTTTTTTAAAAATTTTTATAAACATATAATGTGTTTTTATCCCTAGGGGTACAGGTCTGTGAATCACCAGGTTTACACATTTCACAGCACTCACCATCACTCACCATAGCACCTGCCCTCCCCAATGTCCATACCCCCACCATCCTCTCCCAACACACCTCCCCCCAGCAACCCTCAGTCTGTTTTGTGAGATTTAGTCTTTTATGGTTTGTCTCCCTCCCAATCCCATCTTTTATTTTTCTTTTCGTACGCCCGAAACCGCCTATGTTGCATCTCCACTTCATCATATCAGGGAGATCATAGGATAGTTGTCTTTCTCAGATTGATTTATTTCGCCAAGCATAATACCCTCTAGTTCCATCCACGTCATCACAAATAGCAGGATTTCATTTCTTTTGATGGCTGCATAGTATCCCATTGTACATATATACCACATCTTATTTATTGATTCATCTATTGAAGGACATTTAGGTTCTTTCCATAGTTTAACTATTGTGGACATTGCTGCTATAAACATTTGGGTGCATGTGCCCCTTCAGAATGCCACGTTTGTATCTTTAGGGTATATACCCAGTACTGCAATCACTGGGTCATAAGCTAGTTCTATTTTCAGCTTTTTGAGGCACCTCCACGCTGTTTTCCAGAGTGGTTGCACCAGCTTGCATTCCCACGTACAGTGTAGGAGGGTTGCCCTTTCTCCACATCCTCGCCAGCATCTGTCATTGACTGACTTGTTCATTTTAGCCATTCTGAAAGGTGTGAGGTGGTATCTCATTCTGGTTTTGATTTGTATTTCCCTGATGCCGAGTGATGTGGAGCATTTTTTCATGTGTCTGTTGGCCATTTGGATGTATTCTTTGCAGAAATGTCTGTTCATGTCCTCTGCCCATTTCTTCATTGGATTATTTGTTCTTAGGGTGTTGAGTTTGATGAGCTCTTTATAGATTTTGGATAGATACTGGCCCTTTATCTGGTATGTCATTTGCAAATATCTTCTCCCAGATAACTTCTGACAGTCATCTTTTGGCTTTGTTAACTGTTTCCTTTGCTGGGCAAAAGCTTTTTGATCTGATGAAATCGCAAGAGTTCATTCTTGCCCTTGCTTCCCTTGCCTTTGGCGATGTTCCTACGAAGAAGTTGCTGCTGGTGAGGTCAAAGAGTTTGCTGCCTGTTCTCTCCTCAAGAATTTTGATGGATTCCTTTCTCACATTATGCTTCTTCATCCATTTCCAGTCTATTTTCATGTATGGTGTAAGGAAATGGTCCAACTTCATTTTTCTGCATGTGGCTGTTCAATTTTCCCAACACCATTTGTTGAAGAGGCTGTCTCTTTTCCATAGGACATTCCTTCCTGCTTTGTTGACGATTAGTTGACCATAGAGTGGAGGGTGTATTTCTGGGCTCTCTATTCTATTCCATTGATCTATGTCTGTTTTGGGGACAGTTCCCTACCATCTTGATGATGACAACTTTGTAATAGAGCTTGAAGTCTGGAATTGTGATGCCAACAACTTTGGCTTTCTCTTTCAATATTCCTCTGGCTATTCGAGGTATTTTCTGGTTCCATATATATTTTAGGATGATTTGTCCCATTTCTTTGAAAAAAATGGACGAGATTTTGATAGGGATTGCATTAAATGTGTAGATTGCTTTAGGTAGCATAGACATTTTCACAATATTTGTTCTTCCAATACAGGAGCATGGAACATTTTTCCATTTCTTTGTGTCTTCTTCAATTTCTTTCATGAGTACTCACTTTGGAGTTTTCTGAGTATAGATTCTTTGTCTCTTTGGTTAGGTTTATTCCTAGGTATCTTAGGGTTTTGAGTGCAATTGTAAATGGGATTCACTCCTTAATTTCTATTTCTTCAGTCTTGTTGGTTTAAAAAAATGCAACCAATTTCTGTGCATTGATTTTATATTCTGACACTTTACAGAATTCCTATACAAGTTATAGCAGATTTGGAGTGGAGTCCTTTAAGTTTTCCACATACAGTGTCATATCGTCTGCAAGCAGGGATAGTTTGACTTCTCTTTTGCCAATTTGGCAAAATTTGGATGCCCTTAATTTCTTTTTGTTGTCTGATTGCTGAGGCTAGGACTTCTAGTACGATGTTGAATAGCAGTGGTGATAACGGACATCCCTGCCGTGTTCCTGACCTCAGCGGAACAGTATTCAGTTTTTCTCCATTGAGAATGATATTTGCAGTGGGTTTTTCATAGATGGCTTTGATAACATTGATAATATGTGCCCTCTATCCCTACACTTTGAAGAGTTTTAATCAGGAAGGGACACTGCACTTTGCCAAATGCTTTTTCAGCATCTATGGAGAGTATCATGTGGTTCTTGTTCTTTCTTTTATTAATGTGTTGTATCACATTGATTGATTTGCATATGTTGAACCAACCTTGTAGCCCTGGAATAAATCCCACTTGGTCGTGGTGAGTAATCCTTTTAATGTACTGTTGAATCCTATTGGCTAGTATTTTGGTGAGAATTTTCGCATCTGTGTTCATCAAGGATATTGGTTTGCTGTTCTCTTTTTTGATGGGATCCTTGTCTGGATTTGGGATCAAGGTGATGCTGGCCTCATAAAATGAGTTTGGAAGTTTTCCTTCCATTTCTATTTTTTTGGAACAGTATCATGAGAATAGGAATTAATTCTTCTTTAAATGTTTGGTAGAATTTCCCTGGGAAGCCATCTGGCCCGGGGCTTTTGTTTGTTTGGAGATTTTTGATGACTGTTTCAATCTCCGTACTGGTTATGGGTCTGTTCAGGTTTCCTGTTTCTTCCTGGTAGTTTATATGTCTCTAGGAATGTATCCATTTCTTCCAGATTGTTGAATTTGTTGGCGTAGAGTTGCTCATAGTATGTTCTTATAATTGTTAGTATTTCTTTGGTGTTGGTTGTGATCTCTCCTCTTTCATTCATTACTTTATTTATTTGGGTTCTTTCTCTTTTCTTTTTGATAAGTCTGGAAAGAGTTTTATCAATCTTATTAATTCTTTAAAGGACCAGCTCCTAGTTTCATTGATTTGTTCTATTGTTTTTTTTTGTTGTTGTTGGTTTTTTGTGGTTTTTATTTGTTTGTTTATTTGTTTATATTTCATTGATTTCTGCTCTGATCTTTATTATTCCTCTTCTGCTGGGTTTAGGCTTTCTTTGTTGTTCTTTCTCCATCTCCTTTAGGTGTAGGGTTATGTTGGGTATTTGAGATCTGAGAGAGAAGCGTGGTTGCACACGTGTGTCACTGCACTCCCCAAGAGCACGTCTGGGGAAGGTGCAGCAAGCCACCCCAGGAGAAGAGAAGGATACGTTGGCTTTGTGGTCGGGAAAGGTCGGGAAGCAGAATAGCCTGCCGTGGCAGGAACAGCAGGCCGGTGGCAAGACAAGTGTCACCCGCTCCCTGTGCAGAGAGACAAAGCCTGGTTACTAAGGAGACATGAGGGGATGACTAGGGCAGAGATGCATGCTCCACTCTGAGGAAGGAGTCTGGGCAGAAGGCAGGCCTGTCCTGTGCCTCTGGTCCCAAGGGGACAGCATCTCCTTGACCACCTGTCCGTAGGGCCGACTTGGGCTAGCTACCAGGCGCCATACCCGGAACTCGCAGAAATAGCTCCCTCGAGAAACAGGCAGTCAGATGCCATCTTCCTCCAAGATGTGACAGCGTTTTCGGTGGCAGGGGGTTTGCCGGGGAAGGAGTGGGGACAATCTCCCAAAGCTCCCCATTCCAGTGAACGGGCGGTGTTCAGGGATCCTGTCGCCTCTCCTCTCCTGTGTGGAAGGCACTGGCCTTGTCCGCGAGTCCGCCTGAGGGCCTGTGCAAAAGGCCAAGCGTTGCCTACACTGGGAGAATGTAGTGTGCATTGAGTGCCATCCTAGGCCACGCACGCTGCTGCAGCGTTGTGGCTGTGTCTGCTTAGTTCGGACTGGCAGGGTAAACCCAGGGTGCCAACATAGAGCCCGGGAAAGCAAGGCCCAAGAGGGACCAGTTCTCCCGCAGCTCTTCTTCCCTGATGCGACAGAGCGAACACCCAAAGCCTTGCTGAGGAAGCAGCAGCGAAGTGCCGTTCGCGCCAAGCTGAAAACCTCTGTGAAAGCATAGCAGTCGCTGGGAAATCAGAGTCGTTTTTGTGGGCTGCTGTTGCTGCTTGCCTTAGCCTAGTATTCGCAGCACGGCGGGAGAAACCCTCATACAGTGAAAGGGTCTTTGCCTGGGCATCTCCTCTGGGAAAGCACAGCATTATTTGGGAAATCAGAGTCGGGTCTGTGGGATGCTGCTGCTGCTTGCCTAAGCAAGACCCAACAGCACAGTGTAATAAACCCGCATGGAGCGAAATCCTCTTTGCTTGGGCATCCCCACTGCCTGAGAGAGAACCATGGTTGCGCCTGTGGAAAGAGCCTTAAGGAAGGGGACATGTCTGTCACTGGGCTCCCCAGGAGCCTGTCTGGGGAAAGTGCAGCAAGCTGCACAGGAGAAGAGAGGGAGCCGTTGGCCTTGTGGTTGGGAAATGGTCGCGAAGCTGGAGAGCTGGCCCTGGCAGGAACAGCGGGCCGGTGGCAAGACAAGTCTCACCCGCTCCCTGTGCGGAGAGATGGAAGCCTGGCTGCTAAGGAGACATAAGGGGACGACTAGGGCAGGGGCGTGTGCTCCCCTCTGAGGAAGGAGTCTGGGCAAAAGGCAGGCCTGTCTTGTGCCTCTGGACCCAAGGGGACAGCATCTCCTTGGCCACCTGTCCCAAGGGCAGTCTTGGGCATGCCACCAGGTGCCATACCCGCAACTCACAGAAACAACCCCATGGAGAAACGGGCAGTCAGATGCCGTCTTCCACCAAGATGTGGCAGCGATGTGGGTGGCAGGGGGTGTGCGGGGAAGGAGTGGAGACTGTCCCCCACAGTTCCCCATCCAAGTGAACGGGCCTGGTGCAGGGATCCTGTCGCCTCCTCTCTCCTGTGCTGAAGGCACTAGCCTAAAAGCAAAAAGTAGAAATTTTTATGTTTGATTTTTAATCATGATTAAAAATAATGTTAGTACATTATAAAAGTGTGGATCTTTGTAAAACAATGTCATAATGTAAGAAATAGGTTGCATAGTCCTTTTGAGAATATGAAACCAAGTGTTCAGGTGCCATCTAATTTCTTGTTTAATCCAGAACTTTGGTGTGCATTATCTTGAGGAATAGAATTTTGAAGTCCAGACAGACTAACAGAAAACTGACCCAAATGTGTGTGTTTATATTTCTGCTTTTGTTGTAAAAATCAAAGTGTGATTGCTGGTTTAAAATGGTAAAACTAATAATGTTCATGGACTCTATTATAAATTTTCTAATTGTATGGGAAGAATCCAAGAAACATAGAATTAATTGATTTGCAAATCCTCAAAGAGCTACAGGATCAGGTAGTGGTATGTTCTGATTCAACAGCATCATAATGCAGCATTTTATGTGTGTGGCTAATGGATATTTTCATGAATGTTTGCTAGCTAGTCAGCCAATACAGAGAAATATTAGGTAGGGTAATTACTCACAGTTGTGTTTAATAAAATGAGAGAAAATTATCAAATGACACTAATAATAATAATCCTAGAGCAGGCTAAATAATTCAATGATAATTACAAGTATTAATCTAGCTTTCTTCCCTGATTATGACTCTTCTCTCCTTTATCATAATGGGAGTAGCAGATTGTCTGCAATGAATTGTGAAAACCCAGCAGTGACTTTGGCAGTGAAGGCCTCCCATCAATTTTGATAGGTTAAAATGATTCTGGATGGTCTTGAGCAAATGTGTCAATTTTTTTTTCTGTGTGTGTAATAAAAGAAAGAAGCAATAGTAAATTCTTGCTGTTATTCCATGGAGCCAATAAAATCATACTGCCAACAAGAGGCTGTTGACACTGTAAGTGTGGTTAACTGTCTTGAAATACTAGGCCTGGAAATAAAATTCCAGTATTTCACATAACCTCTTTTTTTTTTTTTTTTTAAGAAAAAAACAAAACAGGGACGCCTGGGTGGCTCAGTTGGTTGGACGACTGCCTTCGGCTCAGGTCATGATCCTGGAGTCCTGGGATCGAGTCCCGCATCAGGCTCCCAGCTCCATGGGGAGTCTGCTTCTCTCTCTGACCTTCTCGTTCATGCTCTCTCTCACTGTCTCTCTCTCAAGTAAATAAATAAAATCTTAAATAAAAAAAAGAAAAAAACTTATAAAAAAAAAATTAAAAAACAAAACAAAACAAAGAAACTATACTGCTTACATTTAGGGCCCTGCTGTTGTGTAACTATTTTTAAACATGTCTACTGTAAGTGTATATATATATATATATTTTTTCTGTGCAATAAATTCATTTAGAGATAAATTTGGATTTCAAATTATTTGGGGGGAGGCATGGTATTTGTGGCTAGTCTTACAAGTAAAAAGGACTAAAAGAAAGAAGAAAAACATTTTTTATTACAGCATATTTACATCTGTCCAAAGTACTTATTTACTATAATACTGACTAATGTATAATACTGTACACAAAGAAAGAAGTTAAATGAGTTATAATTCAGTCGAAGTATAGCTGGCCATTTTAAAACTTACCACTGAATCTTTCTGGTATGAAATATGATATCTGGCAATCTGGTCCAGTTCATTACATCAGGTCATTTGTATGTTCTTATTACCATTTTGATAGCATAGCACATTTTATAACCCAGACATTTAACAATGGAACTATGATGCATGTATTTTCAAAAGTATAGACATACATGAAGCTATGAGGTCAAAAAAGATGAATGTCCGTAGTACCATATAGACTCAACAAATAAAAATGTCCAAGGTGGGGCGTCAGGGTGGCTCAGTGGGTTAAGCCGCTGCCTTCGGCTCAGGTCATGATCTCAGGGTCCTGGGATCGAGTCCCACATTGGGCTCTCTGTTCAGCAGGGAGCCTGCTTCGCTCTCTCTCTCTTTCTCTGCTTGCCTCTCCATCTACTTCTGATCTCTCTCTATCAAATAAATAAATAAAATCTTTAAAAAAAAATGTCCAAGGCTCTGAGTGAGATTTATGAATATTGTATAAGATTAGGCCAACATGTGGTTTTGATATAAATCATCTGTTCTTAAATTAGAATTACAATCGTTGAGTACAGTGTTGAAAATGGCAGATAGATTTTAGCTATCTTTGCTCACTAGGGAAAATGGAAAAATGTTTAGTTTGGTCAGATTTTCACTTAACTTCTGAAAAATCTTACGTTTGAGAGAACCCTTCTGAAATAAGAATCCTTAAAGACATAACCCCTTTGGCACAAGTTTTCAAGAAACTTGTTGGATGTTGTAGACAATTATATGGCACACGTACTGTTCTAGATGTTTCATGCCAATAATATGTAAGCCATACCAAGGTTACATATACATATAGAGATGTTCCTCAGCTTACAAGGGGGCTATGTACAGAGAAACACATAAAAAACTGAAAATTCATTTAATACCCCTAAACTATCAAATATCATAGCTTACCTTAAGCTTATTTAAACATACTCAGAACACTTACATTTGCCTGCATTTGGGCAAAATCATCTTAAGCAAAGCCTATTTTATAACAAAGTATCAAATATCACATGCAATTTATTAAATATTACACTACAAAAAAGAAGAATGGTTATATATAGAATGGTTGTAAGAATATCAGGTGTTCACCCCTGTAATCTTCTAGCTGACTGGGAGCTGTGGCTCACTGCCCCTGCCCAGCATCACAAGACGGCACCATACCACATGTAACTAGCCCTTTTTTATAAAGACCCAAATTCAAAATTCAAAGTACAGTTTCTACTGAATCACTTTCACTTTCACATCATTGCCAAATATATTGTAAGTTGAATCATTGTAAATCAGGAGCCATCTTATTTGAAAGTTAAATCACAGTCACCTTCATGTAGGGCCATCTATGTATCTCTAAACAACATAGCATGACCTATCAACAGCAAAAAATGGATGTGAAGGGGACAATTGCTTTGCGTCAGTACTCTGAGCAGTAACATACATGGCCTTACTCACCTAGCAGAACTCCAGAGCTAGCTGATGGCAAGGAATTTTACAAATGTTTGCTGAACAGCTTAAGCACTATTATTTTTAAATTAGTGTGCATATCTGTTTTCTAAAGATATGTTAATTTATTTTATGGACTTATTACAAAACCAAATAATTTCCTCTTATTTAAGTGGCAGGTAAATAGAATTCTTTTTAATTTAAATCAAATGGCTTTTTAGGGAAAATATACTAAAAATTCTGAAACTTGTATTGCTTATGAATCTTTTATTGGAATCCTTATCAAGTTGTATTTTTCAAGTTTTTCCTAAATAATCTTCAATGAATTGAAAATATTTTTTGGATTTTATTCAAGGCTATTAACTCACAATTTCACTTTGTTAAATATAGTGCTAAACGTTCAACCAAAACGTTGTGTCTTTTTTTTTCCACTACCACATCCTCCATCTACTGACTGGATTCTCTCCCCAACTAACACATATATACCATTGTCTATCTTTAGGATAAGTAAGGGTCATCTTTTGTCTTTATTCTATTCCTCGCATGCTTCTGAACTTGTTGAATTTTAATATAGTCACACCATAAGCATCACATATTTGATTCCCCTTTCAATAGTAAACAGTGCACAACCAGAGCATACCTTCAAAGCTATCAATAGACTTACTCTGATATATTATTTTTGTATTTTTGTAAATTAAAATAATTAAATTATAGAACAAGAGTTTCAGGTGGTAGGTGTTGTAAGTTTTACCCAAACTGACTTTTGTCAAACTCGTTTTTGTCATCATATATGACAAGTAGTTTTCTCACGTTTATTTTTAGAATATCCTTGTATAATGAATATTTACAGTGATATCTAGTATAAAAATCTTGCAATTTATTTTAGAAACATTAAGATATTGAAAATCAATCTATTTCTTTGATTCATTAAAGACATTTTTGGCTTGTTTCCAGTACTTTCTTACTGGTTAAAAAATGAATTTGAAGTAGTCTGAATTTCATTATTATATGGCACTTTCCCTTTGATGAATACAAAGAAGATATTCTATATTAGCTATCTGAGAAGAATTTGTTTTTTTAATTTTATTTATTTGTGAGTGAGAGAGAGCACAAGCAGGGGGAGCAGCAGGGTGAGGGAGAAGCAAACTCCCGGCTAAGCAGGGATTCTGTTGCAGAACTGAGTCCCAGGACCCAAAGAGCTAAAGGCTCAGGCGCTTAACTGACTGAGCCACCCAGGTGTCCCAATCTGAGAAGAGTTCTGTATGTTATTCCTATTAATATGCAGTTTAAAGTCTAGGTGATTAACTTAATATTTTAGTGGCTATTACATAGATAGCACTATGTTCCAGGCAGAGAGTAAGAAAGAAATAGTAAATCAACCATATTCTATGCATTCTAAATGAAAATAATTAATCAATCATAATAAATCCTTCTATTTATGGAATATCAACTTATAAGCTTTCCTCCATATGAACAATGCCAAATACCAGAATAAAGGGTCATCTAATACAAATAAAGGATAGAATTAAAGAATTCTGGTAAGCCATTTAATTTTGAAAAATGGTGCTATATTGTTGCTGAGTTGTGGTTTTCAGTTACATAATATCTGATAAGTGTAGAAGTAACATGAGTGTTACGTGAGATGAGAAATGGTTTATAATTAAGATAATTTTAAAAGTACAGATAAATACAAATTTGTAAACATAGCATTATGGAGGAATAAAAATAAATGATAGCTACACACTCTAAAGTGAATAAATCTTGGAAAGTTAATAGAGAAGTAAAACAAGGGCAGTGCAAAAAGTATGGTACATTTTTATGAAGTTCAAACAAATTCTGTGAAACCATCGATGGACTTAAAGATACTATTATGTATCAAATATTGTAAAAATTAAGCAAGGAAATAGCAAACATAAAATAACCAAAGGTGTGATCATGTTCTACTTCAAAAAGAGATGAGTTAATAGATAAATAGAAGTAACTAGACTTTTTAGAAGTTAATAAAACTTTGCCTGTTATTTCTTAGTAATATAAAATATATGGTTTTCTAACAAAAACGTTTATCTTAAAAATATTTAAAAATAAATTTCAGGCTACTCATAAGGTTCTATTTACTTTTCCACTGAAGGAAAAGCTGGTTGTTGTAGTTGTAGTTGTTTGTTTGTTTTAGTCTCCTCCTAGTTTTTATTATTATAATGTGGAATAAGGAATGTTAGATTGAAAAGTGAATTATTTTATAGACAAAATCATTACTTGATTCACCTCCTGGTACAGCAGATGGAACTCCTGAAAATATGCCTTTTGCCTTACGGAAGAGTAACAGTTATGCTTACTTCTGAAACATACTTGGTGGTGGCCCTAAATAGTGACACCATAGTAAACATTTTGAATATTTGCAATTAATTTTTATAGTCATAGGGCTCCAAAAGGCACTGCTGGTATCTTAGCAGGTATTTCAATAAAGCTAAAAGTTGCCTGACTGTTTAAAAATATTAACAAGGCACAAAACGGCAGAAGTATTGTCCTCAGATATTATTTTTTTTCCATATGCTCCTGATTCCAGACATGACAAGTTATTTTTTTTTAATTTTTTTTATAAAAAATTTTATTTATTTATGTGACAGAGATCACAAGTAGGCAGAGTCAGGCAGAGAGAGAGGAAGAAGCAGGAACCCTGCTGAGCTGAGAGCTCAATGTGGGACTCGATCCAAGGATCCTAAGATCATGACCTGGGCTGAAGGCAGAGGCTTTAACCCACTGGGCCACCCAGGCGCCCCCATGACAAGTTATTTTTGATAGATATATATACAATGTATTTTCCAGTTATAAGAAAAATGGTTCTGCTATTTGTAACCTTTTTTAAAAATTACATAATTTTTTAAATTAAAATTTTATGTTTTAATGTTTTAATTTTCTTTTCTTTTTTTTAAAAGATTTTATTTATTTATTTGAAAGATGGAGATCACAAGTAGGCAGAGAGGCAGGCAGAGAGAGAGAGAGAGGGAAGCAGGCTTCCTGCGGAGCAGGGAGCCCGATGCGGGGCTCGATCCCAGGACCCTGAGATCATGACCCGAGCCAAAGGCAGCAGCCCAAACCACTGAGCCACCCAGGCGCCCCAATGTTTTACTGTTCAATATACTACTTAGAATATAAAACCTATTCCATTTGGTAAGATATTTACCATTTAAAAATGGTAATTTTCTCATAGTGTGTTCCCCTCACATTGCTTTATTTTGAATAAAAAAATTTCACAATAAACATAACTGATGCTTTCCTTTTGATTGTCCCTCTGTTGGTCATACTGTATATGAGCCATGACAATTAGTTTTACAAAATTTATTCATGTTTGTTGATATGTTTTATCATAACTAATTTTCCCTCCCTTATCTAGATTCCCCAGCTTTCAGACAGGTGGACACTTCAATAAACCATACCCAAGGGATGTATCAAGTACTTCTTAGACATCTCTCAGATCCTTGAGGTCTCGTTTTACCTAGGGATTTGCAAAAGGTTCTGCCAGAGGCACCACTGTGACAACTGATGACCATGGTCTATCTCCTGCTAAGCTCAAGAGGTCACTGGTTTCCAAGTTTATCTATACAATTAATGCATTCCAGCAAGTTCTTTGTTTTTTAATATTAACAAACTTACTTTAAAGTTTATATGAAGAGGCAAAGACTCACAATAGTCAACATAGTGTTGAAGGAGAACAAAGACTGAGGACTGACTTCAAAGTTTACCATAACGATGGGGCGCCTGGGTGGCTCAGTGGGTTAAGCCTCTACCTTCGGCTCAGGTCATGATCCCAGGGGCCTGGGATCGAGTCCTGCATTGGGCTCTCTGCTCAGCAGGGAGCCTGCTTCTCCTCATCTCTCTCTCTGTCTGTCTCTCTGCCTATTTGTGATCCCTCTCTGTCAAATAAATAAATAAAATCTTTTTTAAAAAAAGTTGACCATAATGATAATTGTAAGCAAGATATTGTAATACCACAGAAAGACTAGATTAAAGGAACAGAATATATATTATCAATTATATTTTATATTTAATATAAAAGCAAAAGCAATACAAGAGAGCAAAATACAATCTTTTAAACAAATGGTTCTGGAGTAATGGTAAAGCTAAATGTAAAAATATAAAATAAAATAAAATAAAATAATAAAATAAAATAAATCCAGGCAGATATCATACACTCTTCACAAAAATTAACTCAGATTGGATTATAAACCTAAACATGAAACATGTAGAAGGTAATATAGAAGAAAATTTAAATGACCTTGGTTTTGGCAATAATTTTAGCTACAAAAGCACAAGCACTGAATTTTAAAATGTCTACTCTGTGAAACACAATGCCGAGAGAATGAAAAGGCAAAGCACAGACTATGAGAAAAAATTTGCAAAATACACATCTGGCAAAGGACTGTTATTCAAAAATACACAAAGACCCCTTAAAACTCAACAATGGGGGAAAAACCTGATTAAAAACGAGCCAAAGACCTTAGCAGATACCTCACAAAAGAAAATATTACAGATGGCAAATAAGCATATAAAAAGATGCTTCACATCATATGTCATCAGGAAAATGCAAATTAAAACAAAAAAGAGACACCCGTACATACCCAGAATTCAAAACACTGAAAACAGAACACGAAATGTTGGTGAGGATGTGGAGCAACAGGAATGTTCTTCCATGTCTATTGAGAATAAAGAATGGAAAAAACTTGGCAGTTTCTTACAAAACTAAACATATTCTTGCCAGATGATTCAGCAGTAGCAGTTCTTGGTATTTATCCAAAGAAGATGAAATCTATACCCACAAAGAGGTCTATAGTAGTTTTATTCATAACTGACAAAAGCTTGGAAGCAACCAGGATATCATTCCACAGGTGAAAGGTCAAATAAAGTGTAGTACATGCAAACAATGGAATATTATTTAATTCTAGAGAAATGAATTACCAAGCCATGAAAAGATATGGATATAAATATTTAATAAATATTTGATTTTAGGCTTCTACCAGCCTATCAATAGTATTAGTATATTTTAACAGTGAATGCTCAGCATTCATGAATTTACCTAATAAAATATTTTGGGCTCAATATTTTAAATACTTCAACCTCTATGATTATATTCCTAATAATTTTGAATTGGGGTAAATAAACCTTAACTTTTTGTAACTTGTTTCAATATGCAAAAGAGCTCAATGAAATTTTAGAAAATAAAAATGTACCAAAAAAAAGTTTAGTTTACTATTGCCAAATAATTTAAAACTTTATCTTATATTCAAATACATATATTTTTCTAAATTGATTTATATGCTACTAAAACCAAAAACTTTTAGTTATACTAGATTTCATATCATGCCATCAATGCCAGAAAGCCATCTGTCGATGACTTGTCTTAGAGTTAAGATGGGCGTTATTACAATGCAAGATGGAAACAAAGATAGTATAACAATTGAGTGTTACATAACTTTTCTGTTTTGATCAAGTTACTAATCTACAAAAGGCTTTTATCGGTGACAGACTTGGGAATTTAACAAAACTTTTAAACTAGCATGTGCGACTCATTCCTAGAAAACAACACAATCAATAACACTTTATTTAGATTAAATCATAACTATTTCTCCATTTGAATAAAAAAGGTAGCAACCCCAATAAGTTTATTGAACGTGAAAAGTTGAAATGCTGTAATGCTCCAAAAGAATCAAATGATCCAGTCATGAATTACAAAAAAATGATATAAATACCAAAGTGTTTGTATAATTGTAATGTACAACTGCCCATTATCGTTCAATAGTGTAGGCTTGTACAAGAACTCTATAAAAGAACTCCACTTCTAAACTGTGGAAAATATGTTCCCTTTCTCCCTATATACAACTATTAAGCCATTCATTTAGCTTTTAAAATATCCACTTAATACAGGCCTTTTACTCATTTGAACCCGGCAGCAGGGTTCTATTCTTATTGCTTACATCTGAAGGATAGACTTCTAGCGTAAGAGGTAAAGCCCATAAAGGAGCCCAATAATAACAACAAAATACAGTTTAGTGATCCCTTACAATCTGCCAGCTACCTTTCTGAGAATACTTCAATTAATAAAACATATAAAATAGCTGACCACAAAGAGCTTACATTCTTTTGAAATATAATAGTGAAATAAACCAATAATAGAGGGGCGCTTCGGTGGCTCAGTCCATTGAGTGACTGCCTCTGGCTTGGGTCATGATCTCAGGGTCCTGGGATGTAACTCCCCAGCAGGCTTTCTAGGCAGTGGGGTGTTTTCTTCTTCCTCTGCGCACCCTCCCAATTCTCTCTCTCTCTGTCTCAAATAAGGAAATAAACCAGTAATAGAATAATGATTGATGGTTGATGGTGATAAGTGTTACAAAGAAATACAAGAAAGGTAAAAGCCATTGGAGAATGCTGGGATGAAAGTTAATTTTATTTTGTGTCGGGTGGTTATATCTCATTTAGGAGATGTTATTTGCACAAAGACCCAGGAAGTGAAGGAGGGTGTTATACAAATATTAAAGGAAAAGATTGCTCTAGGCAGAGCAAGTAAGTATATAGACTTTGTGTGAACAGCTTGTCTGTTACTTTTGAGGAAAAGCAAGGAGGCCAATGAGGAGTTCATAGTGGTGGAGAGAGGAAGAACGTATTGTACCTTCTAGTACATTGAAACGCCTTCAGTTTTTATTTAATGTGAAAGGGGAAGATACCAAAAGACTTTCAACAGCAGAATAAAATCATCTGACTTGATTTTTAGGTTAAGTTGCTGTACCAAAATAAATTTGCAGGGAGAAAGGAGTGCAGTATGTGTGGAAGTGGGGCTATCAATCAAGTCAATAATTCAGGAACATATGATGGTGTTTTTAGCATGCTGGGTGGTAATAGAAGTGGTGAGGTATGGTTTTTATTTTGTATATATTTTGATGGTGAATATTCCGGTGAACAGGATGGGGTATGTGCAGGACAGACAATATCAACATTTATTTTAGCTGCACAAACAGAAGGGTGGAGTCTTCATTCCCTGATATGGAGAGAACTCTGAGTTCAATTGTTCTTTGTCATTAAATGGCATAGTGATGATGAGGATTTAGTCAGACAGTGAAAGAGAACAGTAAGCATAGTGTTAGGCGGTAAGACATTATAATACATTTGAACAACAAAAAACGTTGTGTTGGATCATGTGTTTATGTGAGTAAATAAATAAATAAAGCTTCCTGGGCTTCTGATAGAGGTAAAGAAGACTAGTATATGATCCAAAGGGGCACGTGCACCAAATATTTATAGCAGCAATATCCACAATAGCCAAACTATGGAAAGAACCTAGATGTCCATCAACAAATGAATGGTATATATATATATATATATATATATATATATATATATATATACGATGGAATACTATGCAGCCATCAAAAGAAATGAAATCTTGCCATTTGCGATGACATGGATGGAACTAGAGGGTATTATGCTTAGCAAAATAAGTCAACCAGAGAAAGACACTATCATATGATCTCTCTGATATGAGGAAATGGAGGTGCAATGTGGGTGCTTGGGGGACAGGAAAAGAGTAAATGAAACAAGATGGGATCAGGAGGGAGACAAACCATAAGAGACTCTTAATCTCACAAAACAAACTGAGAGTTGCCGGGGGGTGGGGAGGGTAGGGAGAGGGTGGTGGGGTTATGAACATTGGGGAGGGTATGTGCTGTGGTGAGTGCTGTGAAGTGTGTAAACCTGGCGATTCACAGACCTGTACCCCTGGGGCTAATAATACATTATATGTTAATTTTAAAAAAAGAGGTTTACAGCAAAGAGTGTGTAATCAGGCATATTTTATTAAAGTAACCATGTAAAATGATGGTTGAAAATTGGAATAACAGAAAACATAAAAATTAGAGATTTTAAAAAGAGATCTGGGACAGTGTAGAGAATATAATCAATGATATTATAATAGTGTTATATGGTGACAGATGGTGGCTATATTTATAGAAATCATAGAATAATGTATGGAGATATTGAAAACCTGAAACCAATGTAACACTGAATATCACTATACTCAAATAAAAAAATAGTAAAAATAAAACATTTTATTTTAAAAAGATAAAAAGAGGGACAAGAATTTGTAAAGTGAATTTCAAGAAGCTTAAAGATGAGGCTAAGACATACTCTGAACCTTGAGGAAAACACCATTTTGAAAATTCTTCCCATTTTGAGAAAACTCAAATGAATCAATACCATAAAAGAACCCATTTTAACTGAGAGATGTAATGAATGCTCAAGAAATAATTTTATGACAGGATAATTCTTCCCTATGAAACAGCATACAGAAACCAGTGGAAACACCTGGAAGCAAAATAAACTATACTGAAAATAAGAATTAGGAAAAAGATAAATGATGAAAGATAAGAAAATTAAAACTGCGAGAGAGACCTAGTGAATAGAATTTTTAGCTTGTGGTTTAATGTTTTTGAGGATAATCTAGAGTTCATAACTGCCTTGAGACAGGCTGGTTGTAGGCAGTTTAGGCAGACCCCTAAGACAGGCCTACTTTGGGCAGGTGGTGTTGGAGGAGGCCATTGGGCTGGACAAAGACAAATCCAACCATTTGACTAAAGTGTCTGTGAAGATGTTGAAGTCAGATGCAACAGAGAAAGACCTGTTAAACCTAATCTCAGAAATGGAGATGATGAAGATGATTGGACACCATCATCCTGCTGGGTCCTGCACACAGGATGGTCCTTCGTACACTTTCATGGAATATGCCTCCAAAGACAACATACAGGAGTACCTGCAGGCCCAGAGGCCTCCTGACCTGGAGTACTGTTACAATATCAGCCACAATGCAGCAGAGCAACTCTCCTCCAAGGACCTGGTATCCTGTGCCTATCAGGTAGCCTGAGGCATGGAGTACCTTGCCTCCAAGAAGTGCATACACCAAGACCTGGCCACCAGGGAAGTGCTGGTGACAAAGGACAACATGATAAAGATCTCAGACTTCAGCCTTGACAGAGATATCACCACATCAGTTACTATAAAAAGACAACCAACAGTGGACTGCCTGTGAAGTGGATGGTCCCTAAGGCCATGTTTGACCAGAGCTACATCCACCAGAGTGACTTCTGGTCTTTTGGGGTGATCCTGTGCAAAATCTTCAATCTGGAAGCCTCCCATATCCTGGAGTGCCTGTGGAGGTGGCTTTCAAGCTGCTGAAGGAGTCATTTGATGGATAAGCCAATAAGTGCACCAGAGAGTTATACACAATAATGAGGGGTGGCTGGCATGTGGTTCCTTCAAGCTGCTGGTAGAAGACCTGGATCATACTGTGGCCTTGACCTCCAACCAGGAGTACCTGGACCTGTCCTTGGCCCTGGAACAATACTGTCTATGCTTTCCCAACACCTGAAGCTCAACCTGCTCCTCAGAGAAGAATTCCACCTTCTCTCATGTGCCGTTGCCCAGGGAGGCCTATCTGCCCTGACACCCAGCCCAGCTTGCCAATGGTGGACTCAAATGACTAGTATCCCTATTACTCCTGTCCAGATTCCGTCATAAGCTGTAACCCTTACCCCCCACCCTCCATGCAAGACTCACTGCCTTCTCCTTTGTCCCTTTCCTACTGGCAGGAGCCAGCTGCCTACCTGAGGCCTTCACCCCTTGAAGTTCACCTCTCTTCCCCTTCCTCTTCCTCCTCCTTACAACCTGCTCATGAAAGAAAGGCACAGAGAGGCAGGTACTTGCTCGTGGCTACTTCCTTCCCGCCCATATGTTGGACCAAGACCCCTCCCTGGCATCTGGTACTGCCTGGACGTCGAGGGAGTGGGAGATGAGGCATGCCAGTCAAAGCTGTTGGAGCTTTCCTGTTTTGGTTTTGTCTGCTTAGCATAACATGTAAGACTGAGTTCTGGTGGCAGGGACCTAGTCCTTGGGGCTATAGCACTAGCGAGGGGAGGTCAACTGCTGTGGGCCTTGGCTAAGAGCAACCCCTTCTCCAGAGATATGGTGCCAAGGGCTTATGAATTTTGATACTAATTTGCTTTGCTGACCAAATATCTGGTATCCAAAGATGGGAAGGCAAAGGCTGAAAGCAGTGTTGTGACCATGGGGTCCAGCCCCAAACTATGAAGAAAACACAAAGTGTATAAATCTGAGTAAGTATATATTTACACACCTTTTTAAATAGGTTGTTATCAAAGACTTAATCAATGGGTAATATGCTCCTCGTGGCTGGGAAGCATCAGTTGCCATATATTAAAAACAAAGAAAAGAGGTGTCTGGGTGGCTTCCTCCATAAGTGTCCCTTCTTTTCAGGTCATGATCCCAGGGTCCTGGGATGGAGCCCCACATCAGGCTCTCTGCTCAGTGGGAAACCTGCTTCTCCTTTTCCCTCTGCCCTGCTTATAGTTCCTCTTCCTATCTCTCTGTCTCTCAAATAAATAAAATATTTTAAAAAAAGGAAGAAACAAAATGTTTTTAAAAGGTCTTTTTTTAAAAAAATTTTCTAGGGGTGCCTGGATGACTCAGTTGTTTAAGCAGATGTTTGCCTTTGGCTGAGGTCATGATTCCAGTGTACAGGGCTCCAGCCCTGCATGGGACTACTTGCACCCCAAGGAGCTTGCTTCTTCCTCTCCCTTTGCACGTGATTCCCCCCGCTTGTGCGCTTCCACTCTCTCTCTCTCTCTTTCTCTCTCTTGCTGTCAATAAACAAAATAAAATCTTTTCTTAAATAAATAAATAAATAAATAAATAAATAAATAAATAAATAAATTTCTAAACCTACTTTCAGTTTAGGTCCCTTAACAAAAATTGCTACTGCTTCATTTTTTAAAAAAAAAAGATAATTTAGAAATGTGCTTCCAGAGCTAAAAAGCTGTTTTGTTTTTTTTTGTCAGGATTAAATATAGAAGTGCTTTAAAAAGTAAAAGAAAAAATATGCTATATTAACACTAATCACACTATAACTTTGGTGGTTATATCAAGATAATGAAAAGTGATTTTAAAGCAAATTTCATTATCAGACATAAAGATCAAGTCAAAATTACAGAATAGTAAAAGGATGAATTCCTCAGGGAGTATAATAATTCTTGACTTTTAATACTTAATAACAGATTTGGGGATATATAGGGAAAAACTAAGAACAAAAATCATAACTTCTACCTTAGAAGAGAAATGGAAAAAAATTTCAACACCTTTATTTTAAGATTATATAGACAAATGGTCATCAAATTGGTAAGATATGTAAGACTTGGACAAAATTATCAACTAACTAGATATGCTTGATATTACAGAACACTCCCAACAACCGCAGACTACATATATCTTAAGCCATGATTTTCTTTGCAAAGGTCAACATTGATAATGTTCTAGTCATTCCTCCGTGTACCAGGAAAGAAGTAGCACTATCTTGAAAGACACAGCTATCAAAGCTCCATTGAGAAACCGTAAAGATGGAGAAGGGATTTGCAAATTATATATCTGATAATGGACATCTACTCTGATTATTAAAAAAATGAATAAAAATAAAAAACCTTACTAATAACCACACAGAGTATCCAATTTTACATGTGAAGAAAATTATTGCAGAGACATGTCACCAAAAGGATATGGATGGCTTATAAGCACATGACAAATTTCTCAACATTTAGACATTAAAGAAATACGAATTAAAATCATAATGAGACATGCTTACATATCTATTAGAATGGCTAAAATTATAAAGGCTAATTGTACTTCGTCTGAGCTAGATTGAGAAGCAACAAAAAATCTAAACTGTTGTTGGCATATATCATGATACCACCACTTTGGAAAATATCTGCCATATAATAGGTTCAGTAGACAATTTGTAAATTTCAGAAAAAAATAATGTTGAGAGTATACTGAATTTCATAAGTCATTTCAATATTTTTTTTCAAAAAATAAACTATGTAAAACATACCTTAAATTTACTTTCAAAATATTTTATAGCATATAATGGACAATATACATAAGCCTTAAAGAAACAATCATATAAATAACCATTTCATACCTACTTAAAAACTGCATAATACCCCACTCCTAGATCCTCTCTGAATGCTCTAAAATAACCCTTCAAAGGAAATACATTTTTAAAAATAACAGATTTTTGTTGGCAAATATTTTAATAAATAAAAGTTTCATTCATCTATGTAGATCATAATAAATGTTTTTAATAAGCATGAAATTATAACTCTGAAGTGTGCTAAAATGAAACCACCTGCTAAGGGTGAGAGAACAAAAATAAACATCATTTTTCCAAATAAGAGGAATTTATTACCTTTGAATCAAAGCATGTGGATTTGTTCAAACTGGCAATAAAGGAATATGGAAACACAAAAAATAGAAAGTCATATTTTAGATTTCTAAAAGACTTCAAAGTGAAGAGTATACATTTTTTAAATGTTACCTAATGCTACATAATGACAAGATGACAGGTTGTGACAAATAGCTTTTTAAAAGCTCTACTCATAATGGAACGGAAGGTGTCATTTCCCTATAATTTTATATATGTCATTAATTTACTATATCTGGATACAACATATTACCAAACAGATGTTCATCAAATACTAAATCATTTTTAATGGAACATAATAATTTGAACCTACATCTATTAATCATTTTTTTCGATCAAACATTTATAGTCTCGCTAAACATTTTATCAGTTGTCAACAAAATTAAAAAACAAAAGGATAAAAAGTCGTGTTTGGAAAAGTAGATTTTCGTTGAAATTTGCATTTAAATGAAAATATTTGCTGATATTTTTAAAACTATAAATGTAATTTTATATATATCTGACCTATCAAATGATATAAAATTTTTGGATACTTAATATAGTTTGGGGCACATGGTAAGCAATAATCAATTTTTTTGTTGATCCAAGTGTTCTTGTAACATTTTTTTAATTAATCTAGGACCATAATTTATAGTTCTAAGATTTTTCCACCCCCCCATTTTAATATCTGTTAAGGTGGCACTCACCTTGCACTTGATGACATATCCTAGTTTAACTGACAGCATTTCTCTTTCTTAGTCGAACATAAACTATAGTGCATCTTACCCTTGATGAAAGCTAGGATGCAATTAAATACTCTATTATGGTTATGATTCTGATATTTGAAATCCTCCGGTAGCTCCCTGTGCCCCCACAGTGTAGTACCTCACCTCCTCGCCATAGTATACAAACGATCTCACCCCCAGTGTTAACCCCGGGGCTCAGCCTCCATCCCCAGGTGATGCTGCCAGATCAGCTGTCGGTTGTCATGAACTTGCTGTAGTTTCCCGAATGCACTGTGCTGCCTCCTGGCACTTTGAAACTTGACACACTCATCCTCATTCTTCGCTTTGCCCTTGTCTATCACCTCCCCTGAAAATTGTTCCTATGTGGCTTTTCCCAGCTCCAACCTACCCTTGGCAGTCTTTTATCTCCCTGTGGTAAAGCCTGTCACACTGCACCATGGACATGCCCGTTGTCCCCCTGAGAAGAGAAAAGGGACAGTGAGGGCCCCCCAGCATTTGCAGCTCTAGTGCCGAGCCCCATGCCTGGTTTGCAGGAAATGCCAGATCATGAAGACAAACGGAGATCATCCTCTGGCTAAAACCAGCTCTTCTTTGCCTACCGCAGGATCTGGATCAATAAAGACCAACCAGTTATTATTGCTGTTTTTCTAGTGATTTTTACCCCATATATTTCCCAGGTCTTTACTCTTTTTGTAGCACTTTAATTCAGGCTTCAACCACTTCCTAGTCAGATCAGGTGAAATCATTTTCCTTCCCATACCCTCGATGTATTTCACACCTAGTAATTCTTTTTTTAAAGATCTTATTTACCCATTTGACAGACAGATCACAAGTAGGTAGAGAGGGAGGCAGAGAGAAAGGGGGGAAGCAGGCTCCCCGCTGAGCAGAGAGCCCGATGTGGGGCTCCATCCCAGGACCCTGAAATCATGACCTGAGCCGAAGGCAGAGGCCTAAACCACTGAGCCACGCAGGAGACCCCATATCTGGTAATTTTTAATCAACGTGGATTTGCTGCATCAAATAGTTCCTTCTTCTTCAAATATAAATATATAAATATATTGATCAAGTCACTCGCATGTCTTAGGAGAATGTCATGCCTTTAGTAGCAAACTTTAAATCTTGGCCATTGGTTTTGATTTTTGATTTTTGTTTTGGTTAGATTTGGTTCGGTTTTTATAATTTTAAAAATGTCTCCAGCCCTGGGCTCTGTCTGACCTGATTGCTTTCAGCTGTTTCTGCAACAAAATCATCCAGGCAGCGAAAACTCTCCCTGTTTACAGTGGCGCCCCCTTCTGAACACTTTGTTAATAAAAAGCTTTTTTTTTTTTTTTTTTTTTTGGCTATGATAAATGTGGAACAACAATGAGGTATTTCAAAGAGGTGAATGACAGATAAATTTCTCTAAGGGTAGCGTGAGGGTTACTCAAAAAGGAACTTGACAAGGCTTTTAAAGATATCGACAATCATTATAACATAACGTGACTGATTGTTACCGTGCTATTAACTGGGCAAACACTTGTTGGCTTCCAAGAAAGACTAACATAGTTGAGATGGTTCTAGCGGCCTTCTAGCACAGGGTCTCATGAGGCAGGGATTCTAGCCACTGGCTGTGCAAGACATGAGGCCTGTTAATGATTCTATTTTTTCCTCTGCAGAATGGGTCTTTCTACATTCCAGGTCCTTTCTACCCCAATAAATAATGCTGCGATTCTCTCAGTGAGTTGTACTTTTGGTTTAAACAGCCAACTGTCTCTTAAAAAGCAATTTTGTTTAAATTCCTTTAAAGAAGCGTTTTTAAAAAAATCTTTTTTTTATTTTTTATTTTTTAATCCCATATGTTTACTCTGATAGTGGAACTTTGTCATTATGACATTCTCAGCTGATTAAAATATTCATCATCAGCACCTACTGCTCTCCTCTCCTGGTGGTCTCTCTGGAAGGGGACTTCTCTAGCTCTTCTAGGAGGAGATGGGCACTTCCCCTCTACCCCTGTTGCCGGACCAGCCTTACCTATCCTGCAGGGTCAGGTCATTCTGGCCTTTTATCTGTTGTTCTCTTCTGAGTGGTTAGTTTTTCATAGATACCGTGCTTTCCTTTTGTCAGGATTTACCCTGGACTATGAAAACCCTTTTCTTGTGCCAGTGAAGCCTAAGAAACAGTCCTGATGAGAGAACCAGGAACTCGAACAGATCATATTTATCCTGAATGTTCTGTCCAAAATGAAAAAAACATTTCTGAGGAGCCTCAAGATCTCTGAGAAGGGAAGTTTCACCAACTCTGTCATGTAGGGGCATCAATTCCGATTCTGTGTCAATTGTCCTACTTTCCCAGCTAGTAATTCTCTACCTCTCAAAGCCCACTCTCAACCGTTTCCTCTCTCAAAGGCAGTTGCTCTTAGAGTCTTCACATGGCACCTGGGGCCTGCTGGTCGTTGGCTATTGCGCTCTGTACTTTGGGTCTAACAGCTGCGCGGCATCAAGATGAGAACGTCTCTTGTTCTAATACTTAATATAGTTTGGGGCACATGGTAAAAAATAATCACTTTTTTAGTTGATCCAAGTGTTAGAACTTTCCTTAATTATTCTAGTACCACAATTTACTTTTCTAAGATTTGCCCCCCATTTTAATATCTCTTAAGGTGGCACTCACCTTGCACTTGATGACATATCCTAGTTTAACTGACAGCATTTCTCTTTCTTAGTCTAACATAAACTATAGTGCATCTTACCCTTGATGAAATCTAGGATGCAATTAAATACACTATTATGGTTACGATTCTGATATATGAAATCCCCCGGTAGCTCCCTGTGCCCCCTCAGTGTAGTACCTCACCTCCTCACCATAGTATACAAACCATGTCACCCCCAGTGTTAACCCCGGGGATCAGCCTCCATCCCCAGGTGATGCTGCCAGATCAGCTGTCGGTTGTCATGAACTTGCTGTAGTTTCCCGAATGCACTGTGCTGCCTCCTGGCACTTTGAAACTTGACACACACATCCTCATTCTTCGCTTTGCCCTTGTCTATCACCTCCCCTGAAAATCTGTTCCTAAGTGGCTTTTCCCAGCTCCAACCTACCCTTGGCAGTCTTTTATCTCCCTGTGGTAAAGCCTGTCACACTGCACCATGGACATGCCCGTTGTCCCCCTGAGAAGAGAAAAGGGACAGTGAGGGCCCCCAAGCATTTGCAGCTCTAGTGCAGATCCCCATGCCTGGCTTGCAGGAAATGCCAGATCATGAAGACAAACGGAGATCATCCTCTGGCTAAAACCAGCTCTTCTTTGCCTACCGCAGGATCTGGATCAATAAAGAACAGCCAGTTATTATAGCTGTTTTTCTAGGGATATTTCCCCCATATATTTCAGGGGTTTCTGGTTAGCCCCAGAGGGCAATGATTTTTCTTCTGGAGGGCAGGCAGAGGGCTGCATTGTAGTTCTGGAATTGCCAAACTGGAGGGCTTGTGGGCCAGGAGTTGAGGACAGAAGTCTGAGAACACAAGCAACCTTAGGGTCTGGGCAAGGGCATGGCAGGTACGCTCTGCAGATGAAACAAGATCTCGTGCATTTGAAATCAGGTGAGGATCTGAGAAACGCTCAGGTTGGAGTATTTGTCCCTTATGGCCCTCTTCATGAAGAGGTGGTGGATCACGAGGCCATGGAATTTTTCCCACGATGGGAGTTGTGAGATGCTCCAAACCGTAAAGATTCTTCTGCAGAGCGATTGAGACCTGTTGGTTGGCTCCAGGACTTCTCATACGGATCGATTCCGAGTAGGTTTCTAAGGATGGATGGCTGGGAAGCCCGACTCTCATTCCTCTTGTGTCCTAGTGACAAGACAGGTTAGATCTGCTGGATCAGGGGGAGAAACTGATAGGGTTGAGTTGAAATGGACTCTCTTGTGGATGGGTCCTAATGTGGGTTTGTGTCCATGGAGAACTTGGAATGAGGCAGTGGCACAGGGTCCCTGAAGGGTTCTCCTAACCAGAGGCTTTGACTCAGCTCCAACGTGCAAGATTCCCACGTGGAGACGAGATTTCTTCTGATGGGTGCCTCAAGAAACAGCCATATGCTGCTATTGGAATCCAGGCCTCTGAGGAGAGAGGCCTGGACAACAAAGCAATGGATCCGATTAGGATCTAGGGGCCTGCTCACTGCAATTTACCTCTGGGGACATCTGTCCACGGGTCTAAGTGCAGGTAGATGCTCAGCTGGTGTCAGACCGCCCTTGTTTTCCTGGGCAGTCAACACTATTGGGATGGCCCCGGGCACTTTGGAGGTTTATCATCCTATTTCTAGGTTTGTGGCCAATGGAATGGGCAGAATTCCCAGGTACAGTCCTCAGGTTTGGCTCCAAGAACCTGTGCCTGTAGGTTTTGTGGGCCAGGGCTGTGGGGACAGTTGTCTGAAAACACAAACTCGGCTTAGGTTTCGGGTCGTAGGTATTGCAGGACTGATCTACAGACAGTGAGGAGAACTCTTCACGATATGAAAAAGGGGGCAAATGTGAGACGCTTGCTCAAGATTTTGTCTCTGGATATTGTTTCACTGATGGCCGTGGAATGTCCGGGTGGCCTCATGGGCCATGGACGAGTCTTCCTCTCTGGGCATTTGGCCCAATCCGAAGAGTTTGGGGTTATTCTTTGAGATGGGAGGAGTTGGTTTTCTTTTGTTTTTACCTCAGGTGTCCCACCAAAAGAGAGTTTCCAGAGCAGAGCCCTGGGGAGGGGCGAGGGGACAACCAGAAAGCTGGTTAAAACTTGGGGCCTAGGGGCATGGCAAGCCCATTATGACGTCTAATGGTCCAGCCACTGAGAGGACTTACTAGAGGACAGGACTCACGCTGAGGGTCACAATGCGAGTTTGTGCCCTCTTCGTACTTAAGCATTGGCGGGGCATAATGTGTCAGGGTAAGGGTCAGTGTCAGCGTTTGGGTTAGGGTTTGGGGCAGGCTCACAGTCAGTGTCAGGGTCAGGGTTAGTGGTTACTGTTAGGGTTAGCCCCGCTCCTGGGTCATGGACCCATCCGTTCAGGGTCTCAGGATAAACCCTGTGCAGAAGGGTGTAGACCCTCCACCCGATCCCACTTAACCAGCCTTAAACTGGTGTGTGAACATAACTTGCCCACCAGACATCTAAACCCTCATCAGCCTGATCCTGCTTGGGGCATCTCCTCCCACGATGGCATGGCAAGGTTCTCTTTACACACAGACACACAGACACCCAGAGGCACACACACACACACAGAAACGGGGAAGAGACCTAGGGCTACACCCGTGGATCAGAAGGTGTGGGACTCTCTGACTCTGAGCCCCCTGGTGTCACCTTTTGATTTTATTAGCCAAAGGGTCTGAGGCATTGGGGAAACATGATATGACCTGAAGGGAGGTGACGTGTCTGGCAGGCGAGCTCTCTTCTCCCTGCATCCTCTCGGCTTCAGTACAGCAGAAGAACATGTCGCTTCCTTTAGGATGTGCCTAGAAATGAGCTGGGCAGGGGGTTTTTCTCTGTAATGGGTTGCCTGGATACGTGGGTTCCAATTCCGTTGGGCTCTGTCGTCAGGGAAGTGAGGTCACCACTGCCTGGGGGCTCCTTACCGAACTTCCTGCTGTACGAGAGCTCCCTGAGCCACCGGTGTGCAAGCTGCTCAGGCTCACACTCCACTCAATGCAGTGCCCATCCAGTGACCCCCATTCAGACTCCACCCAGCCCTTGGGAGGCCTGGGTGCAGCTGTTGTCCCCGCTGGAGGCAACAGAGCTGGGTTTAGACTAGGTTAGTGTTAGGGTTAGGGTTAACAAAGACTTAGGGTCAGGGTTAGGTTTAGACGTCGTTGGGGTCAGCGTTAGCTTAAGGCTTAGGGTAGGGGTCAGGGTTAGGGTTAGGTTCATGGTTAGGTTTAGGGTCAGGCTCACAGTAGGGTCACGGTTAGCGTAATGGTCAGAGTCAGGGTCAGGGTCAGTGTTAGGGTGACAGTTAGGTTTAGGGTCAGGTTCAGGGTCATGGTCAGATTTAGGGTCAGGTTCAAGTTTTGGTTTGGGGGCAAGGTTCATGTCAGTGTTAGGGTTAGGTTTGGGACAGGTTTAGTGTCAGGGTTAGGGTCAGGGTCAGGGTTGGGTTCATGGTTATGGTAAGGTCAGCTTGATGTTTAGAATCTGTTTTATGAGTAGGTTCAGAATCAGGGTTAGCTTTAGGGTTACGATTCTGTTCAGGATCTTGGATTGGTTCAGAGTTAGGTGTACATTCAGGGTTAGGGTCAGTGTTAAGGTCAAGGCCAGGGTAAGGTTTAAGTTTAAGGTCTGACATAGGCAAAGTTCAGAGATAGGGTTATGATCAGGGTCAGGAAGAGGGTCAGGATTATTGTTAAAGTGGGGTTAGGGTTAGGGCTAGGTAGGTTGAGGGTTAGGGTTAGACCAGGTTAGGGTCAGTGTCAGTGATAATGTTAGGGGTTAGTTTTAGGGTTAGGTTCAGCATTAGGTTTCGGGTCAGGGCCCGTGTTAGTGTCAGGGTCAGGGTTACGTTTAGGGTTAGAGTTAGGGTCAGGCTCACATTCAGTGTCAGGGTTATGGTTAGGGTCAGGGTCACTGTTAGGGTCAGGGTTACGTTTCTGGTGTTTGCCTGGGTCAGGGTCAGGGGCAAGTCTAGGGCCAGTGTCAGGTTTACGGTCAGGATCAGGTATTGTTTTAATGTCCACATTCGGGTCAGCGACAGGGTTATATCGTTGTCAGTGTTAGGGTCATGGTTAAGTTTCGGCTCAGGGCCAGGATCAGGTATAGGGTCAGGGTCTGGTATAGGCAAAGTTCAGAGATAGGGTTATGATCATAGTCAAGTATAGGGTCAAAGTTAAAGTTAAAGTTTAGGGTTAGTGCTAGGGTTAGCGTTTGGTTGACGGTTCGGGTTAGAACTTGTTAGGATCAGGGTCCGTGGTAGGGTTAGGGATAGTGTTAGGGTTGGGTTCAGTGATAGGATTCTGGGGAGGGCCGGTGTTAGTGTCAGGGTCAGGGTTGCATTTAGGGTTAGAGTTAGGGTCAGGCTGACAGTCAGGGTCAGGTTTAGCGTTCAGGTCAGGGTCAGGGTCACTGCCAGGGTCAGGGTTAGATTTATGGTCATGGTCTGGTTCAGGGTCAGGGTGAAGTCTTGGGCCAGTGTCAGGTTTACGGTCTGGATCAGGTATTGGTTTAAAGTCCACATTCAGGTCAGCGACAGGGTTATGTAGTGGTCAGTGTTAGGGTCATGGTTAGGTTTAGGCTCAGGGCCAGGGTCACGTATAGGGTCAGGGTCTGGTATAGGCAAAGTTCAGGGTTAGGGTTATAATCATAGTCAGGTATAGGGTCAGGGTTATTGTTAAATTTAGGGTTAGTGTTAGGGTTAGCGTTTGGTTGACGTTTAGGGTTAGAGCTTGTTAGGATCAGGGTCTGTGGTAGGGTTAGTGGTTAGTGTTAGGGTTGGGACCAGCGATAGGATTCGGGGGAGGGCCCGTGTTAGTGTCAGGGTCAGGGTTACATTTAGGGTTAGTGTTAGGGTCAGACTCACAGTCAGGGTCAGGTTTAGTGTTCAGGTCAGGGTTGGCGTCACTGTTAGCGTCAGGGTTAGATTTATGGTCATGGTCTGGGTGAGGGTCATGGTGAAGTTTAGCGCCAGTGTCAGGTTTAGGGTCAGGTATAGGTATTGGTTTAAAGTCCACATTCAGGTCAGGGACAGGATTGTGTAGTGGTCAGTGTTAGTGTCATGGTTAGGATAAGGGTCAGGGTCAGGGTCAGGTGAAGGTCAGGGCCAGGGTCAGGTTTAGGGTCAGGCTTTGGTATAGGGTCAATGTTTGGTTCAGTGTCACAGTTAGGTTTGTCGGTAGCGTTTGGGATTGGGGTTAGAGTTAGAGTTAGAAGTAGGGTTATGGTTAGGGTTAGCATTAGACAACGTAAGGTCAGGGTTAGGATTTGGTTTAGGGTAGGGGTTAGTGTTAGGGTCAGGGTCAGCGTTAGGTTTAGGTTCAGGGTATGTATTAGGGTCATGGTTAGAGATACATTTAGGTTTAGGGTTAGGGTCAGGCTCACAGTCACGGTCATGGGTAGGGTTATGGTCAGGGTTATGTCAGCATCAGGGTTAGGATTAGGGTCATGGTCAGGGTCATGGTTAGTTATGAGTCTTGGTTAGAGTAATATCAATGTTAGGTTTCGGTTCAGGGACCATATCAGGGCCAGTGTCAGGCTTAGGTTTAGGTTTAGGGTTCCGGTCAGGATCACAGATAGGGTCAGGGTCAGGGTCAAGGTTTGGGTTAGGGTTTGGGGAAGGCTCATAGTCAGTGTCAGGGTCAGGATTAGTGGTTACTGTTAGGGTTAGCCCCGCTCCTGGGTCATGGACCCATCCGTTCAGGGTCTCAGGATAAACCCTGGGCAGAAGGGTGTAGACCCTCCACCCGATCCCCCTTAACCAGCCTTAAACCGGGGTGTGAACATAACTTGCCCACCAGACATCTAAACCCTCATCAGCCTGATCCTGCTTTTGGCATCTCCACCCACGATGGCATGGCCAGGTCCTCTTTACACACAGACACACGGACACCCAGAGGCACACACACACACACACACACACACACACACACACACACAGATCTGGAGGAGACCTAGGTCTACACTGGTTGATCATAAGGTGTGGGACTCTCTGTCTCTGAGCCCCCTGGTGTCACCTTTTGATTTTTTTAGCCAAAGGGCCTTGGGCGTTGGGGAAACCTGATATGAACTGCCATGGAGGGGATGTATCTGGCGGGCGTGCTCTCTTCTCCCTGCATCCTCTCGGCTTCAGTACAGCAGAAGAACATGTCGCTTCCTTTAGGATTTGCTTTGAAATGAGCTTGGATGGGGGATTTTCTCTGTAATGGCGTGCCTGGATACAAAGGTTCCAATTCTGTTGGGTTCTGTCGTCAGGTAAGTGAGTTCAACACTGCCTGGGGGCTCCTTACCAAACTTCCTGCTTCACCAGAGCTCCCTGAGCCACCGGTCCCAAGCTGCTCAAGGCTCACCCGCCACTTAATGCAGTGCCAATCCAATGACCCCCATACAGCCTCCCCCAAGCTCCTGGGAGACCTGGGTGCAGCTGTTCTCCCCGCTGGAGGCAACAGAGCTGGGTATAGACTAGGTTAGTGTTAGGGTTAGGGTTAAGAAAGACTTAGGATCAGGGTTAGGGTTAGACGTCATTGGGGTCAGGGTTAGCGTAAGGCTTAGGGTAGGGGTCAGGGTTAGGGTTAGGTTCATGGTTAGGTTTAGGGTCAGGCTCACAGTAGGGTCACGGTTAAGGTTATGGTCAGAGTCAGGGTCAGGGTCAGTGTTAGTGATGGTTAGGTTTAGGGTCAGGTTCAGGGTCATGGTCAGATTTAGGGTCAGGTTCAAGTTTAGGTTTGGGGGCAAGGTTCATGTGAGGGTCAGGGTTAGGTTTGGGACAGGTTTAGTGTCAGGGTTAGGTTCAGGTTCAGGGTTAGGTTCATGGTTATGGTAAGGTCAGCTTTATGTTTACGTTCTGTTTTATGTGTAGGTTCAGGATCAGGGTTAGCTTTAGTGTTATGATTCTGTCAGGATCATGGATTGGGTGAGAGTTAAGTTTACAGTCAGGGTTAGGGTCAGTGTTAAGGTCAAAGCCATGGTCAGGTTTAAGGTTAAGGTCTGACGTAGGCAAAGTTCAGAGTTAGGGTTATGATCAGGTTCAGGGAGAAGGTCAGGATTATTGTTAAAGTGGGGTTAGGGTTAGGGTTAGGGTTAGAGGTAGGTTGAGGGCTAGGGTTAGACCGGGTTAGGGTCAAGGTCAGTGATAATGTTAGGGGTTACATTTAGGGTTAGGTTCAGCGTTAGGTTTTGGGTCAGGGCCCGTGTTAGTGTCAGGGTCAGGGTAACGTTTAGGGTTAGAGTTAGGGTCAGGCTCACAGTCAGGGTCAGGTTCAGTGTTCAGGTCAGGGTCGGGTCACTGTTAGATTCAGGGTAAGATTTACAGAAACAGCTGAAAGCAATCAGGTCAGACAGAGCCAAGGGCTGGAGGGATTTTTAAAATGACAAAAACCGAACCAAATCTAACCAAAACAAAAATCAAAACCAATGGCCAAGATTTCAAGGTTGCTAATAAAGGTATGACATTCTCCTAAGACATGCGAGTTGCTTGATCACTTTATTTATATATTTATATTTGAAGAAGAAGGAACTATTTCATGCAGCAAATCCACGTTAGTTAAAAATTACCAGATATGGGGGCTCCTGGGTGGCTAAGTGGTTTAGGTCTCTGCCTTCGGCTCAGGTCATGATTTCAGGGTCCTGGGATGGAGCCCCACATCGGGCTCTCTGCTCAGCGGGGAGCCTACTTCCCCCCTCTCTCTCTCTGCCTCCCTCTACCTACTTGTGGTCTGTCTGTCTAATGGGTAAATAAGATCTTTGAAAAAAGAATTACTAGATGTGAAATACATCGAGGGTATGGGAAGGAAAATGATTTCACCTGATCTGACTAGGAAGTGGTTGAAGCCTGAATTAAAGTGCTATAAAAAGAGTAAAGACCTGGGAAATATATGGGGTAAAAATCCCTAGAAAAACAGCAATAATAACTGGCTGCACTTTATTGATCCAGATCCTGCGGTAGGCAAAGAAGAGCTGGTTTTAGCCAGAGGATGATCTCCGTTTGTCTTCATGATCTGGCATTTCCTACAAGCCAGGCATGGGGCTTTGCACTAGAGCTGCAAATGCTGGGGGCCCTCATTGTCCCTTTTCTCTTCTCAGGGGGACAACGGGCATGTCCATGGTGCAGTGTGACAGGCTTTACCACAGGGAGATAATAGACTGCCAAGGGTAGGTGGGAGCTGGGAAAAGCCACTTAGGAACAGATTTTCAGGGGAGGTGATAGACAAGGGCAAAGCGAAGAATGAGGATGAGTGTGTCAAGTTTCAAAGTGCCAGGAGGCAGCACAGTGCATTCGGCAAACTACAGCAAGTTCATGACAACCGACAGCTGATCTGGCAGCATCACCTGGGGATGCAGGCTGAGCCCCAGGGTTAACACTGGGGGTGAGATGGTTTGTATACTATGGCGAGGAGGTGAGGTACTACACTGTGGGGGCACAGGGAGCCCCCGGAGGATTTCAAATATCAGAATCGTAACCATAATAGAGTATTAATTGCATCCTAGCTTTCATCAAGTGTAAGATGCACTATAGTTTATGTTCGAAAAGAAAGAGAAATGCTGTCAGTTGAACTAGGATATGTCATCAAGTGCAAGGTGAGTGCCACCTTAAGAGATATTAAAATGGGGGGGGGGGGATAAAGCTAAGAACAAGTAAATTGTGGTAGTAAAATAATTAAGAAAGATCCAACACTTGGATCAACTAAAGAAGTGATTATTGCTTACCATGTGCCCCAAACTATATTAAGTCCTAGAACAAGAGACGTGCTCATCTTGATGCCCCGCAGCTGTTAGACCCAAGGTACAGAGGGCAATAGCCAACGACCAGCAGGCCCCAAGTGTCATGTGCAGACTCTAAGAGCAACTGCCTTTGAAAGAGGAAACGGTTGAGAGTGGGCTTTCTGAGGTAGAGAATTACTAGCTGGGAAAGTAGGACAATTGACACAGAATCGGAATTGATGCCCCTACATGAAAGAGTTGGTGAAACTTCCCTTCTCAGAGATCTTGTGGCTCCTCAGAAACGAATTTTTCATTTTGGACAGAACATTCAGGATAAATATGATCTGTTTGAGTTCCTGGTTCTCTCATCCGGACTGTTTCTTAGGCTTCACTGGCACAAGAAAAGAATTTGGATAATCCAGTGTAAATCGTGACAAAAGCAAAGCACGGGATCTATGAAAAACTAACCACTCAGAGGAGAACAACAGATAAAGGGCCAGGCCGACCTGACCCTGCAGGATAGGTAAGGTTAGTCTGGCAACAGGGGTAGAGGGGAAGTGCCCATTTCTGGCTAGATGAGCTAGAGAAGACCCTTCCAGAGAGACCACCAGGAGAGGAGAGCAGTAGGTGCTAATGATGAAGAATATTTTAATCAGCAGAGATGGTCAAAATGACAAAGTTCCACGATCAGAGTAAACATATGGGATTTAAAAATAAAAAATAAAAAAATTTTTTAAAGGACTTTTTTTTTTAAAAGGAATTTAGACAAAAGACCTTTTTAAGAGACAGTTGGCTGTTTAAACCAAATATACAACTTACTGAGAGAATCGCCGCATTATTTATTGGGGTAGAAAGGACATGGAATGTAGAAAGACCCATTCTGCAGAGAAAAAATTAGAATCACTAACAGGCCTTATGCCTTGCACAGCCAGTGGCTAGAATCCCTGCCTCATGAGACCCTGTGCTAGAAGGCCGCTAGAACCATCTCAACTATGTTAGTCTTTCTTGGAAGCCAACAAGTGTTTGCCCAGTTAAGAGTACGGTAACAATCAGTCACGTTATGTTATAATGATTGTCGATGTCTTTAAAAGCCTTGTCAAGTTCATTTTTGAGTAACCTTCACCCACACTTAGAGAAATTTATCTGTGGTTCACCTCTTTGAAATACCTCATTGTTGTTCCACATTTACCATAGCCGAAAAACAAAAACAAAAATTAAACAAAGCTTCTTATTAACAAAGTGTTCAGAAGGGGGCGCCAGTGTAAACAATGAGAGTTTTCACTGCCGGGACAATTTTGTTTCAGAAACAGCTGAAAGAAATCAGGTCAGACAGAGCCAAGGGCTGGAGGGATTTTTAAAATGACAAAAACCGAACCAAATCTAACCAAAACAAAAATCAAAACCAATGGCCAAGATTTCAAATTTGCTACTAAAGGTATGACATTCTCCTAAGACATGCGAGTGACTTGATCACTTTATTTATATATTTATATTTGAAGAAGAAGGAACTATTTGATGCAGCAAATCCACGTTGGTTAAAAATTACCAGATATGGGGGCTCCTGGGTGGCTCAGTGGTTTAGGCCTCTGCCTTCGGCTCAGGTCATGATTTTAGGGTCCTGGGATGGAGCCCCACATCGTGCTCTCTGCTCAGCGGGGAGCCTGCTTCCCCCCTCTCTCTCTGCCTCCCTCTCTACCTACTTGAGATATGTCTGTCAAATGGGTAAATAAGATCTTTAAAAAAAGAATTACTAGATGTGAAATACATCGAGGGTATGGGAAGGAAAATGATTTCACCTGATCTGACTAGGAAGTGGTTGAAGCCTGAATTAAAGTGCTACAAAAAGAGTAAAGACCTGGGAAATATATGGGGTAAAAATTCCTAGAAAACCAGCAATAATAACTGGCTGCTCTTTATTGATCCAGATCCTGCGGTAGGCAAAGAAGAGCTGGTTTTAGCCAGAGGATGATCTCCGTTTGTCTTCATGATCTGGCATTTCCTACAAGCCAGGCATGGTGCTCGGCACTAGAGCTGCAAATGATGGGGGCCCTCATTGTCCCTTTTCTCTTCTCAGGGGGACAACGGGCATGTCCATGGTGCAGTGTGACAGGCTTTACCACAGGAAGATAATAGACTGCCAAGGGTAGGTGGGAGCTGGGAAAAGCCACTTAGGAACAGATTTTCAGGGGAGGTGATAGACAAAGCAAAGCGAAGAATGAGGATGAGTGTTTCAAGTTTCAAAGGGCCAGGAGGCAGCACAGTGCATTCGGGAAACTACAGCAAGTTCATGACAACCGACAGCTGATCTGGCAGCATCACCTGGGGATGGAGGCTGAGCCCCGGGGTTAACACTGGGGGTGAGAGGGTTTGTATACTATGGCAAAGAGGTGAGGTACTACACTGTGTGGGCACAGGGAGCTAACGGAGGATTTCAAATATCAGAATCGTAACCATAATAGAGTATTTAATTGCATCCTAGCTTTCATCAAGGGTAAGATGCACTGTAGTTTATGTTCGACTAAGAAAGTGAAATGCTGTCAGTTAAACTAGGATATGTCATCAAGTGCAAGGTGAGTGCCACCTTAACAGATATTAAAATGGGGGGGGGGCAAATCTTAGAACAAGTAAATTGTGGTAGTAAAATAATTAAGAAAGATCCAACACTTGGATCAACTAAAGAAGTGATTATTGCTTACCATGTGCCTCAAAGTATATTAAATACTAGAACAAGAGACGTGCTCATCTTGATGCCCCGCAGCTGTTAGACCCAAGGTACAGAGGGCAGTAGCCAATGACCAACAGGCCCCAAGTGCCATGTGCAGACTCTAAGAGCAACTGCCTTTGAAAGAGGAAACGATTGAGAGTGGGCTTTCTGAGGTAGAGAATTACTAGCTGGGAAAGTAGGACAATTGACACAGAATCAGAATTCATGCCCTACATGACAGAGTTGGTGAAACTTCCCTTCTCAGAGATCTTGAGGCTCCTCAGAAACGAATTTTTCATTTTGGACAGATCATTCAGGATAAATATGATCTGTTTGAGTTCCTGGTTCTCTCAATAGGACTGTTTCTTAGGCTTCACTGGCACAAGAAAAGGATTTTGATAATCCAGGTAAATCCTGACAAAAGCAAAGCACGGGATCTATGAAAATCTAACCACTCAGAGGAGAACAACAGATAAAGGGCCAGGCCGACCTGACCCTGAAGGATAGATAAGGTTAGTCTGGCAACAGGGGTAGAGGGGAAGTGCCCATCTCCTGCTAGAAGAGCTAGAGAAGACCCTTTCCAGAGAGACCACCAGGAGAGGAGAGCAGTAGGTGCTGATGATGAAGAATATTTTAATCAGCAGAGAATGTCAAAATGACAAAGTTCCACGATCAGAGTAAACATATGGGATAAAAAATAAAAAATAAAGAAAAAAGATTTCTTTGAAAGGACTTTTTTATTAAAGGAATTTAATCAAAAGTCCTTTTAAAGAGACAGTTGGCTATTTAAACCAATAGTACAACTCACTGAGAGAATCGCCGCATTATTTATTGGGGTAGAAAGGACCTGGAATGTAGAAAGACCTATTCTGCAGAGGAAAAAATAGAATCATAACAGGCCTCATGCCTTGCACAGCCAGTGGCTAGAATCCCTGCCTCATGAGACCCTGTGCTAGAAGGCCGCTAGAACCATCTCAACTATGTTAGTCTTTCTTGGAAGCCAACAAGTGTTTGCCCAGTTAAGAGCACGGTAACAATCAGTCACGTTATGTTATAATGATTGTCGATATCTTTAAAAGCCTTGTCAAGTTCCTTTTTGAGTAACCTTCACCCACACTTAGAGAAATTTATATCTGGCTCACCTCTTTGAAATACCTCATTGTTGTTCCACATTTACCATAGCCGAAAAACAAAAACAAAAAAAACTTTTTATTAACAGAGTGTTCAGAAGGGGCGCCACTGTAAACCATGAGAGTTTTCGCTGCCGGGACAATTTTGTTTCAGAAACAGCTGAAAGCAATCAGGTTAGACAGAGCCAAGAGCTGGAGGGATTTTTAAAATGACAAAAACCGAACCAAATCTAACCAAAACAAAAATCAAAACCAATGGCCAAGATTTCAAGGTTGCTACTAAAGGTATGACATTCTCCTAAGACATGCGAGTGACTTGATCACTTCATTTATATATTTATATTTGAAGAAGAAGGAACTATTTGATGCAGCAAATCCACGTTGGTTAAAAATTACCAGATATGGGGGCTCCTGGGTGGCTCAGTGGTTTAGGCCTCTGCCTTCGGCTCAGGTCATGATTTCCTGGTCCTTGGTTGGAGCCCCACATCGTGCTCTCTGCTCAGCAGAAAGCCTGCTTCCCACCTCTCTCTCTGCCTCCCTCTCTACCTACTTGAGATCTGTCTGTCAAATGGGTAAATAAGATCTTTAAAAAAAGAATTACTAGATGTGAAATACATCGGGGGTATGGGAAGGAAAATTATTTCACCTGATCTGACTAGGAAGTGGTTGAAGCCTGAATTAAAGTGCTACAAAAAGAGTAAAGACCTGGGAAATATATGGGGTAAAAATTCCTAGAAAACCAGCAATAATAACTGGCTGCTCTTTATTGATCCAGATCCTGCGGTAGGCAAAGAAGAGCTGGTTTTAGCCAGAGGATGATCTCCGTTTGTCTTCATGATCTGGCATTTCCTACAAGCCAGGCATGGTGCTCGGCACTAGAGCTGCAAATGATGGGGGCCCTCATTGTCCCTTTTCTCTTCTCAGGGGGACAACGGGCATGTCCATGGTGCAGTGTGACAGGCTTTACCACAGGGAGATAATAGACTGCCAAGGGTAGGTGGGAGCTGGGAAAAGCCACTTAGGAACAGATTTTCAGGGGAGGTGATAGACAAAGCAAAGCGAAGAATGAGGATGAGTGTTTCAAGTTTCAAAGGGCCAGGCGGCAGCACAGTGCATTCGGGAAACTACAGCAAGTTCATGACAACCGACAGCTGATCTGGCAGCATCACCTGGGGATGGAGGCTGAGCCCCGGGGTTAACACTGGGGGTGAGAGGGTTTGTATACTATGGCAAAGAGGTGAGGTACTACATTGTGTGGGCACAGGGAGCTAACGGAGGATTTCAAATATCAGAATCGTAACCATAATAGAGTATTTAATTGCATCCTAGCTTTCATCAAGTGTAAGATGCACTGTAGTTTATGTTCGACTAAGAAAGTGAAATGCTGTCAGTTAAACTAGGATATGTCATCAAGTGCAAGGTGAGTGCCACCTTAACAGATATTAAAATGGGGGGGGGACAAATCTTAGAACAAGTAAATTGTGGTAGTAAAATAATTAAGAAAGATCCAACACTTGGATCAACTAAAGAAGTGATTATTGCTTACCATGTGCCCCAAAGTATATTAAGTACTAGAACAAGAGACGTGCTCATCTTGATGCCCCGCAGCTGTTAGACCCAAGGTACAGAGGGCAGTAGCCAATGACCAACAGGCCCCAATGCCATGTGCAGACTCTAAGAGCAACTGCCTTTGAAAGAGGAAACGATTGAGAGTGGGCTTTCTGAGGTAGAGAATTACTAGCTGGGAAAGTAGGACAATTGACACAGAATCAGAATTCATGCCCTACATGACAGAGTTGGTGAAACTTCCCTTCTCAGAGATCTTGAGGCTCCTCAGAAACGAATTTTTCATTTTGGACAGATCATTCAGGATAAATATGATCTGTTTGAGTTCCTGGTTCTCTCATTAGGACTGTTTCTTAGGCTTCACTGGCACAAGAAAAGGATTTTGATAATCCAGGTAAATCCTGACAAAAGCAAAGCACGGGATCTATGAAAATCTAACCACTCAGAGGAGAACAACAGATAAAGGGCCAGGCCGACCTGACCCTGCAGGATAGGTAAGGTTAGTCTGGCAACAGGGTAGAGGGGAAGTGCCCATCTCCTGCTAGAAGAGCTAGAGAATACCCTTTCCAGAGAGACCACCAGGAGAGGAGAGCAGTAGGTGCTGATGATGAAGAATATTTTAATCAGCAGAGAAGGTCAAAATGACAAAGTTCCACGATCAGAGTAAAAATATGGGATAAATATAAAAAATAAAGAAAAAAGATTTCTTTGAAAGGACTTTTTTTTAAAGGAATTTAAACAAAAGTCCTTTTAAAGAGATAGTTGGCTGTTTAAACCAATAGTACAACTCACTGAGAGAATCGCCGCATTATTTATTGGGGTAGAAAGGACCTGGAATGTAGAAAGACCTATTCTGCAGAGGAAAAAATAGAATCACTAACAGGCCTCATGCCTTGCACAGCCAGTGGCTAGAATCCCTGCCTCATGAGACCCTGTGCTAGAAGGCCGCTAGAACCATCTCAACTATGTTAGTCTTTCTTGGAAGCCAACAAGTGTTTGCCCAGTTAAGAGCACGGTAACAATCAGTCACGTTATGTTATAATGATTGTCGATATCTTTAAAAGCCTTGTCAAGTTCCTTTTTGAGTAACCTTCACCCACACTTAGAGAAATTTATCTGTGGTTCACCTCTTTGAAATACCTCATTGTTGTTCCACATTTACCATAGCCGAAAAACAAAAACAAAAACAAACAAAAACTTTTTATTAACAGAGTGTTCAGAAGGGGCGCCACTGTAAACAATGAGAGTTTTCGCTGCCGGGACAATTTTGTTTCAGAAACAGCTGAAAGCATTCAGGTCAGACAGAGCCAAGGGCTGGAGGGATTTTTAAAATGACAAAAACCGAACCAAATCTAACCAAAACAAAAATCAAAACCAATGGCCAAGATTTCAAGGTTGCTACTAAAGGTATGACATTCTCCTAAGACATGCGAGTGACTTGATCACTTTATTTATATATTTATATTTGAAGAAGAAGGAACTATTTGATGCAGCAAATCCACGTTGGTTAAAAATTACCAGATATGGGGGCTCCTGGGTGGCTCAGTGGTTTAGGCCTCTGCCTTCGGCTCAGGTCATGATTTCAGGGTCCTGGGATGGAGCCCCACATCGTGCTCTCTGCTCAGCGGAAAGCCTGCTTCCCCCCCTCTCTCTCTGCCTCCCTCTCTACCTACTTGAGATCTGTCTGTCAAATGGGTAAATAAGATCTTTAAAAAAAGAATTACTAGATGTGAAATACATCGAGGGTATGGGAAGGAAAATGATTTCACCTGATCTGACTAGGAAGTGGTTGAAGCCTGAATTAAAGTGCTACAAAAAGAGTAAAGACCTGGGAAATATATGGGGTAAAAATTCCTAGAAAACCAGCAATAATAACTGGCTGCTCTTTATTGATCCAGATCCTGCGGTAGGCAAAGAAGAGCTGGTTTTAGCCAGAGGATGATCTCCGTTTGTCTTCATGATCTGGCATTTCCTACAAGCCAGGCATGGTGCTCGGCACTAGAGCTGCAAATGATGGGGGCCCTCATTGTCCCTTTTCTCTTCTCAGGGGGACAACGGGCATGTCCATGGTGCAGTGTGACAGGCTTTACCACAGGGAGATAATAGACTGCCAAGGGTAGGTGGGAGCTGGGAAAAGCCACTTAGGAACAGATTTTCAAGGGAGGTGATAGACAAAGCAAAGCGAAGAATGAGGATGAGTGTTTCAAGTTTCAAAGGGCCAGGCGGCAGCACAGTGCATTCGGGAAACTACAGCAAGTTCATGACAACCGACAGCTGATCTGGCAGCATCACCTGGGGATGGAGGCTGAGCCCCGGGGTTAACACTGGGGGTGAGAGGGTTTGTATACTATGGCGAGCAGGTGAGTTACTACACTGTGTGGGCACAGGGAGCTAACGGAGGATTTCAAATTTCAGAATCGTAACCATAATAGAGTATTTAATTGCATCCTAGCTTTCATCAAGGGTAAGATGCACTGTAGTTTATGTTCGACTAAGAAAGTGAAATGCTGTCAGTTAAACTAGGATATGTCATCAAGTGCAAGGTGAGTGCCACCTTAACAGATATTAAAATGGGGGGGGGGGACAAATCTTAGAACAAGTAAATTGTGGTAGTAAAATAATTAAGAAAGATCCAACACTTGGATCAACTAAAGAAGTGATTATTGCTTACCATGTGCCCCAAAGTATATTAAGTACTAGAACAAGAGACGTGCTCATCTTGATGCCCCGCAGCTGTTAGACCCAAGGTACAGAGGGCAGTAGCCAATGACCAACAGGCCCCAAGTGCCATGTGCAGACTCTAAGAGCAACTGCCTTCGAAAGAGGAAACGATTGAGAGTGGGCTTTCTGAGGTAGAGAATTACTAGCTGGGAAAGTAGGACAATTGACACAGAATCAGAATTCATGCCCTACATGACAGAGTTGGTGAAACTTCCCTTCTCAGAGATCTTGAGGCTCCTCAGAAACGAATTTTTCATTTTGGACAGATCATTCAGGATAAATATGATCTGTTTGAGTTCCTGGTTCTCTCATTAGGACTGTTTCTTAGGCTTCACTGGCACAAGAAAAGGATTTTGATAATCCAGGTAAATCCTGACAAAAGCAAAGCATGGGATCTATGAAAATCTAACCACTCAGAGGAGAACAACAGATAAAGGGCCAGGCCGACCTGACCCTGCAGGATAGGTAAGGTTAGTCTGGCAACAGGGGTAGAGGGGAAGTGCCCATCTCCTGCTAGAAGAGCTAGAGAAGACCCTTTCCAGAGAGACCACCAGGAGAGGAGAGCAGTAGGTGCTGATGATGAAGAATATTTTAATCAGCAGAGAATGTCAAAATGACAAAGTTCCACGATCAGAGTAAACATATGGGATAAAAAATAAAAAATAAAGAAAAAAGATTTCTTTGAAAGGACTTTTTTATTAAAGGAATTTAATCAAAAGTCCTTTTAAAGAGACAGTTGGCTATTTAAACCAATAGTACAACTCACTGAGAGAATCGCCGCATTATTTATTGGGGTAGAAAGGACCTGGAATGTAGAAAGACCTATTCTGCAGAGGAAAAAATAGAATCATAACAGGCCTCATGCCTTGCACAGCCAGTGGCTAGAATCCCTGCCTCATGAGACCCTGTGCTAGAAGGCCGCTAGAACCATCTCAACTATGTTAGTCTTTCTTGGAAGCCAACAAGTGTTTGCCCAGTTAAGAGCACGGTAACAATCAGTCACGTTATGTTATAATGATTGTCGATATCTTTAAAAGCCTTGTCAAGTTCCTTTTTGAGTAACCTTCACCCACACTTAGAGAAATTTATATCTGGCTCACCTCTTTGAAATACCTCATTGTTGTTCCACATTTACCATAGCCGAAAAACAAAAACAAAAACAAAAAAAACTTTTTATTAACAGAGTGTTCAGAAGGGGCGCCACTGTAAACAATGAGAGTTTTCGCTGCCGGGACAATTTTGTTTCAGAAACAGCTGAAAGCAATCAGGTTAGACAGAGCCAAGAGCTGGAGGGATTTTTAAAATGACAAAAACCGAACCAAATCTAACCAAAACAAAAATCAAAACCAATGGCCAAGATTTCAAGGTTGCTACTAAAGGTATGACATTCTCCTAAGACATGCGAGTGACTTGATCACTTCATTTATATATTTATATTTGAAGAAGAAGGAACTATTTGATGCAGCAAATCCACGTTGGTTAAAAATTACCAGATATGGGGGCTCCTGGGTGGCTCAGTGGTTTAGGCCTCTGCCTTCGGCTCAGGTCATGATTTCCTGGTCCTTGGTTGGAGCCCCACATCGTGCTCTCTGCTCAGCAGAAAGCCTGCTTCCCACCTCTCTCTCTGCCTCCCTCTCTACCTACTTGAGATCTGTCTGTCAAATGGGTAAATAAGATCTTTAAAAAAAGAATTACTAGATGTGAAATACATCGAGGGTATGGGAAGGAAAATGATTTCACCTGATCTGACTAGGAAGTGGTTGAAGCCTGAATTAAAGTGCTACAAAAAGAGTAAAGACCTGGGAAATATATGGGGTAAAAATTCCTAGAAAACCAGCAATAATAACTGGCTGCTCTTTATTGATCCAGATCCTGCGGTAGGCAAAGAAGAGCTGGTTTTAGCCAGAGGATGATCTCCGTTTGTCTTCATGATCTGGCATTTCCTACAAGCCAGGCATGGTGCTCGGCACTAGAGCTGCAAATGATGGGGGCCCTCATTGTCCCTTTTCTCTTCTCAGGGGGACAACGGGCATGTCCATGGTGCAGTGTGACAGGCTTTACCACAGGGAGATAATAGACTGCCAAGGGTAGGTGGGAGCTGGGAAAAGCCACTTAGGAACAGATTTTCAGGGGAGGTGATAGACAAAGCAAAGCGAAGAATGAGGATGAGTGTTTCAAGTTTCAAAGGGCCAGGCGGCAGCACAGTGCATTCGGGAAACTACAGCAAGTTCATGACAACCGACAGCTGATCTGGCAGCATCACCTGGGGATGGAGGCTGAGCCCCGGGGTTAACACTGGGGGTGAGAGGGTTTGTATACTATGGCAAAGAGGTGAGGTACTACATTGTGTGGGCACAGGGAGCTAACGGAGGATTTCAAATATCAGAATCGTAACCATAATAGAGTATTTAATTGCATCCTAGCTTTCATCAAGTGTAAGATGCACTGTAGTTTATGTTCGACTAAGAAAGTGAAATGCTGTCAGTTAAACTAGGATATGTCATCAAGTGCAAGGTGAGTGCCACCTTAACAGATATTAAAATGGGGGGGGGGACAAATCTTAGAACAAGTAAATTGTGGTAGTAAAATAATTAAGAAAGATCCAACACTTGGATCAACTAAAGAAGTGATTATTGCTTACCATGTGCCCCAAAGTATATTAAGTACTAGAACAAGAGACGTGCTCATCTTGATGCCCCGCAGCTGTTAGACCCAAGGTACAGAGGGCAGTAGCCAATGACCAACAGGCCCCAATGCCATGTGCAGACTCTAAGAGCAACTGCCTTTGAAAGAGGAAACGATTGAGAGTGGGCTTTCTGAGGTAGAGAATTACTAGCTGGGAAAGTAGGACAATTGACACAGAATCAGAATTCATGCCCTACATGACAGAGTTGGTGAAACTTCCCTTCTCAGAGATCTTGAGGCTCCTCAGAAACGAATTTTTCATTTTGGACAGATCATTCAGGATAAATATGATCTGTTTGAGTTCCTGGTTCTCTCATTAGGACTGTTTCTTAGGCTTCACTGGCACAAGAAAAGGATTTTGATAATCCAGGTAAATCCTGACAAAAGCAAAGCACGGGATCTATGAAAATCTAACCACTCAGAGGAGAACAACAGATAAAGGGCCAGGCCGACCTGACCCTGCAGGATAGGTAAGGTTAGTCTGGCAACAGGGTAGAGGGGAAGTGCCCATCTCCTGCTAGAAGAGCTAGAGAATACCCTTTCCAGAGAGACCACCAGGAGAGGAGAGCAGTAGGTGCTGATGATGAAGAATATTTTAATCAGCAGAGAAGGTCAAAATGACAAAGTTCCACGATCAGAGTAAAAATATGGGATAAATATAAAAAATAAAGAAAAAAGATTTCTTTGAAAGGACTTTTTTTTAAAGGAATTTAAACAAAAGTCCTTTTAAAGAGATAGTTGGCTGTTTAAACCAATAGTACAACTCACTGAGAGAATCGCCGCATTATTTATTGGGGTAGAAAGGACCTGGAATGTAGAAAGACCTATTCTGCAGAGGAAAAAATAGAATCACTAACAGGCCTCATGCCTTGCACAGCCAGTGGCTAGAATCCCTGCCTCATGAGACCCTGTGCTAGAAGGCCGCTAGAACCATCTCAACTATGTTAGTCTTTCTTGGAAGCCAACAAGTGTTTGCCCAGTTAAGAGCACGGTAACAATCAGTCACGTTATGTTATAATGATTGTCGATATCTTTAAAAGCCTTGTCAAGTTCCTTTTTGAGTAACCTTCACCCACACTTAGAGAAATTTATCTGTGGTTCACCTCTTTGAAATACCTCATTGTTGTTCCACATTTACCATAGCCGAAAAACAAAAACAAAAACAAACAAAAACTTTTTATTAACAGAGTGTTCAGAAGGGGCGCCACTGTAAACAATGAGAGTTTTCGCTGCCGGGACAATTTTGTTTCAGAAACAGCTGAAAGCATTCAGGTCAGACAGAGCCAAGGGCTGGAGGGATTTTTAAAATGACAAAAACCGAACCAAATCTAACCAAAACAAAAATCAAAACCAATGGCCAAGATTTCAAGGTTGCTACTAAAGGTATGACATTCTCCTAAGACATGCGAGTGACTTGATCACTTTATTTATATATTTATATTTGAAGAAGAAGGAACTATTTGATGCAGCAAATCCACGTTGGTTAAAAATTACCAGATATGGGGGCTCCTGGGTGGCTCAGTGGTTTAGGCCTCTGCCTTCGGCTCAGGTCATGATTTCAGGGTCCTGGGATGGAGCCCCACATCGTGCTCTCTGCTCAGCGGAAAGCCTGCTTCCCCCCTCTCTCTCTGCCTCCCTCTCTACCTACTTGAGATCTGTCTGTCAAATGGGTAAATAAGATCTTTAAAAAAAGAATTACTAGATGTGAAATACATCGAGGGTATGGGAAGGAAAATGATTTCACCTGATCTGACTAGGAAGTGGTTGAAGCCTGAATTAAAGTGCTACAAAAAGAGTAAAGACCTGGGAAATATATGGGGTAAAAATTCCTAGAAAACCAGCAATAATAACTGGCTGCTCTTTATTGATCCAGATCCTGCGGTAGGCAAAGAAGAGCTGGTTTTAGCCAGAGGATGATCTCCGTTTGTCTTCATGATCTGGCATTTCCTACAAGCCAGGCATGGTGCTCGGCACTAGAGCTGCAAATGATGGGGGCCCTCATTGTCCCTTTTCTCTTCTCAGGGGGACAACGGGCATGTCCATGGTGCAGTGTGACAGGCTTTACCACAGGGAGATAATAGACTGCCAAGGGTAGGTGGGAGCTGGGAAAAGCCACTTAGGAACAGATTTTCAAGGGAGGTGATAGACAAAGCAAAGCGAAGAATGAGGATGAGTGTTTCAAGTTTCAAAGGGCCAGGCGGCAGCACAGTGCATTCGGGAAACTACAGCAAGTTCATGACAACCGACAGCTGATCTGGCAGCATCACCTGGGGATGGAGGCTGAGCCCCGGGGTTAACACTGGGGGTGAGAGGGTTTGTATACTATGGCGAGCAGGTGAGTTACTACACTGTGTGGGCACAGGGAGCTAACGGAGGATTTCAAATTTCAGAATCGTAACCATAATAGAGTATTTAATTGCATCCTAGCTTTCATCAAGGGTAAGATGCACTGTAGTTTATGTTCGACTAAGAAAGTGAAATGCTGTCAGTTAAACTAGGATATGTCATCAAGTGCAAGGTGAGTGCCACCTTAACAGATATTAAAATGGGGGGGGGACAAATCTTAGAACAAGTAAATTGTGGTAGTAAAATAATTAAGAAAGATCCAACACTTGGATCAACTAAAGAAGTGATTATTGCTTACCATGTGCCCCAAAGTATATTAAGTACTAGAACAAGAGACGTGCTCATCTTGATGCCCCGCAGCTGTTAGACCCAAGGTACAGAGGGCAGTAGCCAATGACCAACAGGCCCCAAGTGCCATGTGCAGACTCTAAGAGCAACTGCCTTCGAAAGAGGAAACGATTGAGAGTGGGCTTTCTGAGGTAGAGAATTACTAGCTGGGAAAGTAGGACAATTGACACAGAATCAGAATTCATGCCCTACATGACAGAGTTGGTGAAACTTCCCTTCTCAGAGATCTTGAGGCTCCTCAGAAACGAATTTTTCATTTTGGACAGATCATTCAGGATAAATATGATCTGTTTGAGTTCCTGGTTCTCTCATTAGGACTGTTTCTTAGGCTTCACTGGCACAAGAAAAGGATTTTGATAATCCAGGTAAATCCTGACAAAAGCAAAGCATGGGATCTATGAAAATCTAACCACTCAGAGGAGAACAACAGATAAAGGGCCAGGCCGACCTGACCCTGCAGGATAGGTAAGGTTAGTCTGGCAACAGGGGTAGAGGGGAAGTGCCCATCTCCTGCTAGAAGAGCTAGAGAAGACCCTTTCCAGAGAGACCACCAGGAGAGGAGAGCAGTAGGTGCTGATGATGAAGAATATTTTAATCAGCAGAGAATGTCAAAATGACAAAGTTCCACGATCAGAGTAAACATATGGGATAAAAAATAAAAAATAAAGAAAAAAGATTTCTTTGAAAGGACTTTTTTATTAAAGGAATTTAATCAAAAGTCCTTTTAAAGAGACAGTTGGCTATTTAAACCAATAGTACAACTCACTGAGAGAATCGCCGCATTATTTATTGGGGTAGAAAGGACCTGGAATGTAGAAAGACCTATTCTGCAGAGGAAAAAATAGAATCATAACAGGCCTCATGCCTTGCACAGCCAGTGGCTAGAATCCCTGCCTCATGAGACCCTGTGCTAGAAGGCCGCTAGAACCATCTCAACTATGTTAGTCTTTCTTGGAAGCCAACAAGTGTTTGCCCAGTTAAGAGCACGGTAACAATCAGTCACGTTATGTTATAATGATTGTCGATATCTTTAAAAGCCTTGTCAAGTTCCTTTTTGAGTAACCTTCACCCACACTTAGAGAAATTTATATCTGGCTCACCTCTTTGAAATACCTCATTGTTGTTCCACATTTACCATAGCCGAAAAACAAAAACAAAAACAAAAAAAACTTTTTATTAACAGAGTGTTCAGAAGGGGCGCCACTGTAAACAATGAGAGTTTTCGCTGCCGGGACAATTTTGTTTCAGAAACAGCTGAAAGCAATCAGGTTAGACAGAGCCAAGAGCTGGAGGGATTTTTAAAATGACAAAAACCGAACCAAATCTAACCAAAACAAAAATCAAAACCAATGGCCAAGATTTCAAGGTTGCTACTAAAGGTATGACATTCTCCTAAGACATGCGAGTGACTTGATCACTTCATTTATATATTTATATTTGAAGAAGAAGGAACTATTTGATGCAGCAAATCCACGTTGGTTAAAAATTACCAGATATGGGGGCTCCTGGGTGGCTCAGTGGTTTAGGCCTCTGCCTTCGGCTCAGGTCATGATTTCCTGGTCCTTGGTTGGAGCCCCACATCGTGCTCTCTGCTCAGCAGAAAGCCTGCTTCCCACCTCTCTCTCTGCCTCCCTCTCTACCTACTTGAGATCTGTCTGTCAAATGGGTAAATAAGATCTTTAAAAAAAGAATTACTAGATGTGAAATACATCGAGGGTATGGGAAGGAAAATGATTTCACCTGATCTGACTAGGAAGTGGTTGAAGCCTGAATTAAAGTGCTACAAAAAGAGTAAAGACCTGGGAAATATATGGGGTAAAAATTCCTAGAAAACCAGCAATAATAACTGGCTGCTCTTTATTGATCCAGATCCTGCGGTAGGCAAAGAAGAGCTGGTTTGAGCCAGAGGATGATCTCCGTTTGTCTTCATGATCTGGCATTTCCTACAAGCCAGGCATGGTGCTCGGCACTAGAGCTGCAAATGATGGGGGCCCTCATTGTCCCTTTTCTCTTCTCAGGGGGACAACGGGCATGTCCATGGTGCAGTGTGACAGGCTTTACCACAGGGAGATAATAGACTGCCAAGGGTAGGTGGGAGCTGGGAAAAGCCACTTAGGAACAGATTTTCAGGGGAGGTGATAGACAAAGCAAAGCGAAGAATGAGGATGAGTGTTTCAAGTTTCAAAGGGCCAGGCGGCAGCACAGTGCATTCGGGAAACTACAGCAAGTTCATGACAACCGACAGCTGATCTGGCAGCATCACCTGGGGATGGAGGCTGAGCCCCGGGGTTAACACTGGGGGTGAGAGGGTTTGTATACTATGGCAAAGAGGTGAGGTACTACATTGTGTGGGCACAGGGAGCTAACGGAGGATTTCAAATATCAGAATCGTAACCATAATAGAGTATTTAATTGCATCCTAGCTTTCATCAAGTGTAAGATGCACTGTAGTTTATGTTCGACTAAGAAAGTGAAATGCTGTCAGTTAAACTAGGATATGTCATCAAGTGCAAGGTGAGTGCCACCTTAACAGATATTAAAATGGGGGGGGGACAAATCTTAGAACAAGTAAATTGTGGTAGTAAAATAATTAAGAAAGATCCAACACTTGGATCAACTAAAGAAGTGATTATTGCTTACCATGTGCCCCAAAGTATATTAAGTACTAGAACAAGAGACGTGCTCATCTTGATGCCCCGCAGCTGTTAGACCCAAGGTACAGAGGGCAGTAGCCAATGACCAACAGGCCCCAATGCCATGTGCAGACTCTAAGAGCAACTGCCTTTGAAAGAGGAAACGATTGAGAGTGGGCTTTCTGAGGTAGAGAATTACTAGCTGGGAAAGTAGGACAATTGACACAGAATCAGAATTCATGCCCTACATGACAGAGTTGGTGAAACTTCCCTTCTCAGAGATCTTGAGGCTCCTCAGAAACGAATTTTTCATTTTGGACAGATCATTCAGGATAAATATGATCTGTTTGAGTTCCTGGTTCTCTCATTAGGACTGTTTCTTAGGCTTCACTGGCACAAGAAAAGGATTTTGATAATCCAGGTAAATCCTGACAAAAGCAAAGCACGGGATCTATGAAAATCTAACCACTCAGAGGAGAACAACAGATAAAGGGCCAGGCCGACCTGACCCTGCAGGATAGGTAAGGTTAGTCTGGCAACAGGGTAGAGGGGAAGTGCCCATCTCCTGCTAGAAGAGCTAGAGAAGACCCTTTCCAGAGAGACCACCAGGAGAGGAGAGCAGTAGGTGCTGATGATGAAGAATATTTTAATCAGCAGAGAAGGTCAAAATGACAAAGTTCCACGATCAGAGTAAAAATATGGGATAAATATAAAAAATAAAGAAAAAAGATTTCTTTGAAAGGACTTTTTTTTAAAGGAATTTAAACAAAAGTCCTTTTAAAGAGATAGTTGGCTGTTTAAACCAATAGTACAACTCACTGAGAGAATCGCCGCATTATTTATTGGGGTAGAAAGGACCTGGAATGTAGAAAGACCTATTCTGCAGAGGAAAAAATAGAATCACTAACAGGCCTCATGCCTTGCACAGCCAGTGGCTAGAATCCCTGCCTCATGAGACCCTGTGCTAGAAGGCCGCTAGAACCATCTCAACTATGTTAGTCTTTCTTGGAAGCCAACAAGTGTTTGCCCAGTTAAGAGCACGGTAACAATCAGTCACGTTATGTTATAATGATTGTCGATATCTTTAAAAGCCTTGTCAAGTTCCTTTTTGAGTAACCTTCACCCACACTTAGAGAAATTTATCTGTGGTTCACCTCTTTGAAATACCTCATTGTTGTTCCACATTTACCATAGCTGAAAAACAAAAACAAAAACAAACAAAAACTTTTTATTAACAGAGTGTTCAGAAGGGGCGCCACTGTAAACAATGAGAGTTTTTGCTGCCGGGACAATTTTGTTTCAGAAACAGCTGAAAGCATTCAGGTCAGACAGAGCCAAGGGCTGGAGGGATTTTTAAAATGACAAAAACCGAACCAAATCTAACCAAAACAAAAATCAAAACCAATGGCCAAGATTTCAAGGTTGCTACTAAAGGTATGACATTCTCCTAAGACATGCGAGTGACTTGATCACTTTATTTATATATTTATATTTGAAGAAGAAGGAACTATTTGATGCAGCAAATCCACGTTGGTTAAAAATTACCAGATATGGGGGCTCCTGGGTGGCTCAGTGGTTTAGGCCTCTGCCTTCGGCTCAGGTCATGATTTCAGGGTCCTGGGATGGAGCCCCACATCGTGCTCTCTGCTCAGCGGAAAGCCTGCTTCCCCCCCTCTCTCTCTGCCTCCCTCTCTACCTACTTGAGATCTGTCTGTCAAATGGGTAAATAAGATCTTTAAAAAAAGAATTACTAGATGTGAAATACATCGAGGGTATGGGAAGGAAAATGATTTCACCTGATCTGACTAGGAAGTGGTTGAAGCCTGAATTAAAGTGCTACAAAAAGAGTAAAGACCTGGGAAATATATGGGGTAAAAATTCCTAGAAAACCAGCAATAATAACTGGCTGCTCTTTATTGATCCAGATCCTGCGGTAGGCAAAGAAGAGCTGGTTTTAGCCAGAGGATGATCTCCGTTTGTCTTCATGATCTGGCATTTCCTACAAGCCAGGCATGGTGCTCGGCACTAGAGCTGCAAATGATGGGGGCCCTCATTGTCCCTTTTCTCTTCTCAGGGGGACAACGGGCATGTCCATGGTGCAGTGTGACAGGCTTTACCACAGGGAGATAATAGACTGCCAAGGGTAGGTGGGAGCTGGGAAAAGCCACTTAGGAACAGATTTTCAAGGGAGGTGATAGACAAAGCAAAGCGAAGAATGAGGATGAGTGTTTCAAGTTTCAAAGGGCCAGG